>NC_057812.1:379780628-379787980 GCF_018294505.1 Triticum aestivum | reverse complement strand
GGTCCGGGCCTCGGGGGCGGGGACGGGCCTCCTGGGCCGCGGCGGCGGGGTGGAACGGCGGCGCCACGTGGCAGGACGTGGTTGGCGCGGACGGCGGCGTCGGCTTTGTCCGCCCAAGACGGACGTGTCCGGAGGCGGCACGAGGGAATTTTAGGGTTTCGGAGAGGGAGATCCGGATTTCGGGGAAGGGGTCTTTAAATAGGCATAGAGGGAGCTAGGAGAGTCCAAATGAGGTGCGGTTTTCGGCCACACGACCGTGATCGAACGCTCTAGATGATGGAGCAGGTTTAGGTGGGTTTTGGGCCAAATTGGAGGGGTGTTGAGCTGCAACACACACGAGGCCTTTTCGGTCCCTCGGTTAACCGTTGGAGTATCAAACGAAGTCCAAATGGTACGAAACTTGACAGGCGGTCTACCGGTAGTAAACCAAGGCCGCTTGGCAAGTTTCGGTCCAATCCGGAAATGTTTAATCCCCACACACGAAATAAAGCTAGAAATGACCACCGGAGGAGAACGAAGCGCCGAAATGCAAAACGGACAACGGGGAAAATGCTCGAATGCATGAGATGAACACGTATGCAAATGCAATGCACATGATGACATGATATGAGATGCATGAAAACGACAACAACACACGGATACAAAGACCCGAACCCGAGAAAATAAAATAACTTAACGCCGGAAACGACAAGAGTTGGAGTACAAATAGGGAAAGTTACATCCGGCGTGTTACAACACTCCACCACTACAAAAGGATCTCGTCCCGAGATCTAGGACTGAAAGAACGCCGGGTACTTAGAACGGAGGTGATCCTCGCGTTCCCAGGTAGCTTCACAGTCGGAATGGTGTGACCACTTGACTTTGAGAAATTTGATTGACTTGTTGCGAGTCTTGCATTCAGCCTCTTCAAGAATAGCAACTGGGTGCTCACGATAAGAGAGATCTTCTTGGAGCTCAATGTCCTCGAAGTTGACGGTGCGATCAGGAGTCTTGAAGCACTTTCGGAGCTGAGAGACATGGAACACGTCATGAACATTCGCAAAGTTTGAAGGAAGCTCGAGCTGATAGGCGAGGTCGCCTCTCTTGCTGACAATCTTGAAAGGTCCCATGTATCTAGGGGCAAGCTTCCCTTTGATACCGAAGCGACGAGTACCTTTCATAGGAGAGACACGGAGGTAAACATGATCTCCGATCTCGAAAGCCAAAACACGGTGCTTACTGTCATAGTAGCTCTTCTGACGGGATTGGGCTGCTTTGAGGTTATCACGAATGACTTTGCACATTTCTTCTGCCTCTATGATTAAGTCATTAACCAAAAGCTGACGTTCACCGGTTTCAGACCAGTTGAGAGGGGTACGGCACTTCCTGCCATACAGAATTTCAAATGGGGCCTTACCCGAACTGGCTTGAAAACTGTTGTTGTAGGAGAATTCAGCATAAGGAAGACAATCCTCCCACTTCATGCCGAAGGAGATCACACAAGCCCTGAGCATATCTTCAAGAATCTGGTTGACATGCTCGACTTGACCACTAGTTTGAGGATGGAAAGCTGTGCTGAAGCGGATGTTCGTGCCCATGGCCTTCTGAAAAGAATCCCAAAACTTCAAGGCAAAGATGCTGCCACGGTCTGAAGAGATCACTTGTGGAATACCGTGCAGAGAGACAATACGAGAGGTATAGAGTTCCGCCAATTGAGCTGCAGTGACCGACTCTTTGATAGGCAAAAAGTGAGCCACTTTGGTGAGTTTATCGATGACAACGAATATAGCATCATTGCCATGCTTGGACTTTGGAAACCCAGTCACGAAGTCCATTTCAATGTGGTCAAACTTCCATTCTGGAATGGCAAGAGGTTGGAGGAGACCAGCTGGCCTTTGGTGTTCTGCCTTCACTCTTCTGCAGACATCACATTCATTCACGAATTGAGCAATCTTGCGCTTCATTCGAGTCCACCAATAAGCTTGCTTAAGGTCCTGATACATCTTCGTGCTCCCAGGGTGAATGGAGAGGAGAGAATTGTGAGCCTCGTTCATGATCACTTTACGAAGTTCACCTTTGGGTACAACAATACGATCCTTGAAGAAGAGAGCATCTTTGTCGTCAAGGCGGTAGCACTTGTACTTGGGTTGGCTCTTGGCAATCCCAATCTTCACCTTTTTCACCATAGCATCAAGAAGCTGGGCTTGGCGAATCTGGTCTTCCGAGGTAGGAGAGACTTGAAGGTTGGCGAGGAAACCTTGAGGAACAACTTGCAGATTAAGTTTGCGGAAAGCTTCACAATGCTCGGGTTGATAAGGCTTGAGAACCAGACTATTGCAATAAGCCTTTCTGCTCAATGCGTCAGCAATCACATTGGCCTTGCCTGGAGTATACTCGATACTCGGATTATACTCCTGAATCATTTCGACCCATCGAGTTTGCCTGAGGTTGAGATTAGGCTGAGTGAAGATGTACTTGATACTCTTGTGATCAGTGAAAATGTCCACTTTTCTTCCCAATAGAAGATGTCTCCAAGTCAAAAGATCATGCACAACTGCCACCAACTCGAGATCATGAGTGGGGTAGTTTTTCTCATTAGGCTTCAACTGGCGAGAGGTATAAGCAACATCTTTCTTCTCTTGCATCAATAATGCGCCAAGACCTTGGAGAGAGGCATCACAAAAGACCTCGTACGGCTTGGATTCATCAGGCGGAGTCAGAACTGGAGCAGTGATCAATTTCTCTTTCAAAGTGTTGAAAGCAATGTCACACTCCGGAGACCAAACGTATTTGACGTACTTCTGAAGAAGATTAGAGAGAGGCTTCGCGATCTTAGAAAAGTTTTCAACGAATCTTCGGCAATAGCTTGCGAGACCGAGGAAGCTACGGAGTTGCTTCACGTTTTGAGGAGGTTCCCAATTCACAATTGCAGACACCTTCTCCGGATTCATGGCAATACCCTTGGCAGAGATGATATGGCCAAGATAAAGAACCTCATCGAGCCAAAATTCACACTTGGAGAATTTGGCGTAGAACTGGTGTTCCCTGAGCTTATCAAGAACCAAACGCAAGTGCTTGGCATGATCTTCCTTGTTCTTGGAGAAAATCAGAATGTCGTCAAGATAGACCAAAACGAAGTCATTGGTGTAGGCGTTGAAGATGAAGTTCATCATGCGAGAGAATGTTGGAGGAGCGTTGACGAGACCAAAAGACATTACAGTGTATTCATATGAACCAAAACTTGTCCTGAAAGCCGTCTTGGGAATATCTTGCTCAGGGATTCGAATCTGATGATAACCCATACGAAGATCAAGCTTGGAGAATACTTGGGCTCCTTTGAGTTGTTCGAATAGCTCATTGATGTTGGGAAGTGGGTATTTGTTCTTGATGGTCTTCTTGTTCATTGGACGGTAATCAAGACAAAGTCGGTCCGTTCCATCCTTCTTCTTCACAAAAAGAACACCACAACCCCACAGAGAAGAACTAGGCCGGATGAGACCCATTTTCTCTTGAATATCGAGTTGCTTCTTCAGCTCCTTCAACTCTTCAGGTCCGAGCTTGTAAGGACGTTTGCACATAGGTTCCGTGCCAGGTTCAAGATCAATAACGAATTCAACTGGCCGGTGCGGAGGCATTCCTGGAAGCTCTTCTGTAAAGACGTCTTGATATTCGCAAACGACTGGAATTTGCGAGATGGCATCCAATTCACCCTTCTCATTGAGAGAAAACATACGGATTGTATTATCCCGAGCGGCAAAGACAATTACATCCTCAGACGAATGAGTCAATTGAATCTGCCTGGCAGCACAATCAAGATGTGCCTTGTGCTTAGAAAGCCAATCCATTCCGAGAATAAGATCAATATCCGAGTTACCAAGAACCATAGGAGAAGAAAGAAACTTGTAGTCGCCCAATGTGATAGTAACATCCAGAGCCATCATTTTGGTGTTCATGAACAAACCCGGAGAAGAAACCGCTATCGGCTTAGGCAAATCAATAGTATGCACATCATGCATAGATGCAAAAGGCTTCGATAAAAATGATAACGATGCACCAGTGTCAAAAAGAACTCTTGCAGGAATGTCATTAACAGGAAGGTTACCCATGATCACATCTGGAGAGTCCTCTGCCTGAGCTGCATTCAGCAAGTTGACCTTGGCAGACTTGGTGTTATGCTTGACCATAGCGGTACTTTCCGATCGGACAGGAGGAGGAGGAGGAAGACGCCTCTGGTTGAAACACTTGTTGGAATAGTGACCCTTCTGTTGGCACTTGTTGCACGTGACCTCTGAAAGCGGACGGTGATACGGAGCACTCGATCTTGGAGCTTGAGACGAAGTCTTGTTCTGAAAGCCAGGGTTGGGTGGGTGGGAAGATCCACCGCCACCTTTGCTCTTCTGCTGATATGGCTGACGGAATGGAGGAGGAGGAAGCCAATACTTCTGCTGCTTGGCCACTTGAGTAGAGGAAGAAGGAGTAACATCTCTAACTCGCTTCTTGGAAGCATCACACCTCAACTGAGCAGCCTCTTGCTTCAATGCCATGTTGTAGAACTCATCGTATCTCAAGGGCTCGAAGAGAACAAGAGCTAGCTGGATTTCTTCTCTGAGACCACCCCTGAACTGATATATCATGCTCTTCTCATCAGGGACGTCCTGCTTGGCAAAGCGGGCGAGCTTCTGGAACAACTTGTTGTAGTCATAGACAGACAAAGAGCCTTGCTTCAGGTTACGGAATTCCTCACGCTTGCTTTCAACCACGCTCTGAGGAATATGATGAGCTCGGAAATCTCGACGGAAATCATCCCAAGTGATAACACGTCCACCTCTGGAATCCTTGTACTGCTGGAACCATTCTGTAGCTTGATCTTTGAGTTGGAAGGAAGTGAACTTGACAAAGTCCTCAGGCCTGACGTTACTGCACTCGAAATGCTTGCACAGATCCACTAGCCAACCGTCAGCATCGGTTGCCTCAACACAATTGCTGAAAGTCTTTGGCCCGTTAGCAAGGAACTGGTTGAGTGTAGCAAAGTGATTCTGATTGTTGCCTTGATTCCCTTGGTTGCCTTGATTGCGCTCTTGAAGAATTTGCATGATCAACTGTGTGTTTGCATTGGTTGTGGCCATCACAGCTTGCCATGCCTCCGGAGGAGGTGGAGGTGGTGGCGGATCAGGATTCGGAGTCGTGCGTGTTGGAGGAGCCATCCTGAAGAGGTTGACCACCATTAGCACATTGATAGACAAATATTGAAGCTGAATCCAACGGAATGAAAATTGCAACATATAGTCTTCACATCCGAACAAAATGAACGAATGTATTCCTCTTGAAATGGTCACATATCCATAAATTGAGAAGCCACTTAGAGTTAAGGTAGAGAAATAAATCAACAAGGTATGGATCAAGAATGAATAATCGGTAAGAAATCTCAATCTCAAACCAATATCCGTGGAAGAAGAACTAGAGCTACTAGAATTCCCACCTATGAAACTCCCGAACCTTTCCGGTTATGCAATCAGGTGTTGGGGATACAGGGGAAGCATAATATCTCACCTGAACTAGCAAATCCTACATCCAGCTATATCCATGCTTCAACACATAACCAAGAAACCTTCGGAAACCAACTACCTCAACCTTCAAAAAGCATCCGTTATACAAGTTATGGCGATACTCCCGAACTCCCACCCCAGTACTGGGTGGCGTCGAGGTTATCTCTCACCAACGAACTGCATAAAAGAGATTTTCGATGTCGGCGTACTAAACTCAGGCATTCCAGAACTGCAATGATAAAATTATGACGACAACACCTCAGAGCTCAACTCCCCGGGACACTTCCACTAAACCCCTAACAAGAGGCACCAAGACAATGTTCTCATCATAAAACCATCGGAATGATTCCAAGATACCCGCGTGATCCTAAAATTTTTTTTAGTGAAATTTGAGAAGGGAAGAGCCAAAACTATACATCAGGATGCCTTACCAGAGCGATGAGGATACTGGGGAGTAAAAAGAATTCCTAAACTCTCCGATATATAATTCCTAAATGACTCAAAACATTTTTCTAAACACAACGCAGCCACTAGAAACGATCAAGCAATGGGGCTCCTAAGGTCGGGACCGGCTCTGATTACCAACTTGTAACACCCTCGATGCGACTATATCTCCCACGTGTCGAAGCACGACTTAGAGGCATAATCGCATTGAAGGCATATGTCGCAAGTTAGGCAAGCTTCACAACATCCCATGTAATATAAATAATAAAGGGGAGATACATAGTTGGCTTACACTCGCCACGTCAATCAAGTACATAAATAACATTACATCATCCAAACACTCATGGCCCGACTACGGCGCCAAAATAAAAGATAACCCAACAAGCGACACGATCCCAATCACCCCCAACTGGTCACCACTACTGATCATCAGGAAAAGAAACATAGTAATGTTGTGAGTCCTCGTCGAACTCCCACTTGAGCTCAAACGCGTCTCCTGGAGCAGAATCATCAGGCTCTGCATCTGTTGTAATAGTAATCTGTGAGACACAGGGACTCAGCAATCTCGCACCCTCGCGATCAAAACTATTTAAGCTTATAGGTATGGCAAGGTAAATATATGTGGAGCTGCAGCAAGCGACTAGCCTATATGGTGGCTAACTTATTCGCAAAAGAGAGCGAGAAGAGGAGGCAAAGCGCGGGCGAGAAACTAGAGAACAACCTGCGCAAACATTACTCCAACACCGTGTCCACTTCCCGGACTCCGCCGAGAAGAGGCCATCACAGCAACACACTCAGTTGATTCATTTTAGTTAAGTTAAGGTTCATGTTATCTACAACCGGACATTAACAAACTCCCATCTGCCCATAACCGCGGGCACGGCTTTCGAAAGTTCAAATCCCTGCAGGGGAGTCCCAACTTAGCCCATGACAAGCTCTCCTGGTCAACGAAGGAATATACCTCCTCCCAAGATGTTCCGATCAGACTCGGTATCTCGGTTCTTCAAGACACTTCGACAGGTTAAAACAAGACCAGCAACACCGCCCGAATGTGCCGACAAATCCCTATAGGAGCTGCACATATCTCGTTCTCAGGGCACACTCAGATGAGCAAGACGTCGGGTAGGCTAGCCCAGAGTTGCCCCTGGTAGCCCCGGACATCGCTCGGTTGGACCAATACTTAGAGGAGCACTGGCCCGGGGGGGGGGGGGTTAAAATAAGATGACCCTTGAGTCTGCAGAACCCAAGGGAAATAAAAGGCTAGGTGGCAAATGGTAAAACCAAGGTTGGGCATTGCTGGAAAAGCGTTAATCAAGGTGAACTATCAAGGGGTTCCCATTATAACCCAACCGCGTAAGGAACGCAAAATCCGGGAACATAACA
>NC_057812.1:379778172-379780382 GCF_018294505.1 Triticum aestivum | reverse complement strand
CATTGCTGGAAAAGCTTTAATCAAGGTGAACTATCAAGGGGTTCCCATTATAACCCAACCGCGTAAGGAACGCAAAATCCGGGAACATAACACCGATATGACGGAAACTAGGGCGGCAAGAGTGGAACAAAACACTAGGCGAGAGGCCGAGCCTTCCACCCTTTACCAAGTATATAGATGCATTAAGATAACATAGCAATATAATGATATCCCAACATGTTAATAAATAAATGTTCCAACAAGGAACGGCCTCCAATCTTCACCTCCAACTAGCAACGCTATAAGAGGGGCTGAGCAAAGCGGTAACATAGCCAATCAACGGTTTGCTAGGACAAGGTGGGTTAGAGGTTTGACATGGCAATTTGGGAGGCTTGAAAGCAAGTGGTAGGCAACGTAGCATTGGCATAGCACAAGAGCGAGCAAACTAGCATAGCAAAGATAGTAGTGATTTCGAGGGTATGATCAGCTTGCCTGCACAGTTGTCAGAGTTGACTGGATCCTCGAAAGCAAACTCAACGGGCTCCTCGTTAGCGAACTCGTCTCCCTTCTCTACCCAAACAAGACAAACAAGCAACAAGGACACAATCAACCACGTGCAAGGATCAAGCAATATGATGCAAAGATGATATGCTATGCGGGATGCGATGCGGGATGCAAAATGCAAGATATGAAAGGAAATGCATGAACCTGGCCTCAACTTGGAAAACCAAGTGTGGCACTGGAAAGATGGGATGAAATCGCTTGAAAACGATATAAAGAACGCCGGAATCGGAGTTACGGTTTGGAAATGGCAAGCGATTCAAAAATGACACCGGTCTGCGATTTACAACAAGTAGGTATCTAAATGCAATGAGATGAACAAGCTACAGCACCCAAACATGGCAACAAAATACATGGCAGGGATGCATTCAAGATGCTTAACAAAAGTCTAGCACTGAGCTACGGCCAATTCATCCATTAACAGGTTCAAACAAGCATGGAAAAAATGCATATGGAAAACAGATCTCAGACTTAGTGAAATCAACACTTGTTTGCAATTTCAGATCAGGTAGCACTCTTCGGAACAACAAAACTACATGCTACAGGACCTGAACATGGCAAAGTAAAGCATCGCATGGAGCTACTCGAAGAGCTTAACAAAAGTCCCTTAGTGACCTTGAGCCAAAAGGGATCAGAAAATATAATTTCAAGCATGTAAACATGGCAAAAACATAATCAGTTTTCAGACTTAGTGAAAACTGGCACATGCTGAAACATAACTCAAGTAGGCATGTTTACGAGCTCGATGCACTCACTATGGTGCAAGTCATGGCAAGACAAGCATACATACATCAAGAAGGCACAAAATGCAAGCTAGACATGGCAAGAACAATAGCATAGCATGCACGGATCAACTATAACATCACCCGCATAATTGCAAACAAGTTGACAATCTGCCCAGATTCACAAAGTAGGAAAAGTAGAGCTCGATTGACTCAAGCTAGGGTGCTCCATAAATGCAAACAAAGACATGGATTGATAGAGCACCACAAGATTAACAAAACATCCTTACTGATCATCCTCAAAAGAGGCACGGATCTCTAGGAAACAACATGAACATATGGCAATATGAGATAAACAGCTCAAGGACTTAGTGGAAATGCTAAGTCCCTGAAAACAGAATTACCAAGTGCACCACTTTGCAAGCTTGCACAAGACACCACACACATCACAAAAATGCATGGGTTGCACCTCTGGAAAGATGACAAAACCCTTAACAAAACATATGTAGAACTTATGGGCATATCATGCACATAATAATCATGGCAAAAATGACAAAAAGCTAAACGGAGTAGCAGATCTGGCAATTATCTCAAGTAGCCCTCTTCTAACAGCATTTCGGGCATCAAGATGAACTCAAATGAAAATGATGTAATGGAATGAAATGATGTACTCTCTGAGATGAACATTTTGATATGCTATATGCATGAATCGGAGCTACGGATGCAAAGTTACAGGGCTATGAACAAAGGCACATGGATCTGAGAATTTCGGAACTTAGAGAAAATTCAACATCCGGATTAGGGTTCACTGTTCATCCCGATCTTGATCTCGCGCATGCACTGTTCACGGCGGCGGATCCGAGGTCGGCGAGGACGGAGGAGGCGGCGGCCGGCGCGGCCTGGGGCCTGCGATGGCCGGGGCGGCTCGCGGCGGGCGGAGGAGGCGTG
>NC_057812.1:379776113-379777404 GCF_018294505.1 Triticum aestivum | reverse complement strand
GGCCTCCCGGGCCGCGGCGGCGGGGTGGAACGGTGGCGCCATGTGGCAGGACGTGGTTGGCGCGGACGGCGGCGGCGGCTTTGTCCGCCCAAGACGGACGTGTCCGGCGGCGGCGCGAGGGAATTTTAGGGTTTCGGAGAGGGAGATCCGGATTTCGGGGAAGGGGTCTTTAAATAGGCATAGAGGGAGCTAGGAGAGTCCAAATGAGGTGCGGTTTTCGGCCACGCGATCGTGATCGAACGCTCTAGATGATGGAGCAGGTTTACGTCGGTTTTGGGCCAAATTGGAGGGGTGTTGGGCTGCAACACACACGAGGCCTTTTCGGTCCCTCGGTTAACCGTTGGAGTATCAAACGAAGTCCAAATGGTACGAAACTTGACAGGCGGTCTACCGGTACTAAACCAAGGCCTCTTGGCAAGTTTCGGTCCAATCCGGAAATGTTTAATCCCCACACACGAAAGAAAGCTAGAAATGACCACCGGAGGAGAACGAAGCGCCGGAATGCAAAACGGACAATGGGGAAAATGCTCGAATGCATGAGATGAACACGTATGCAAATGCAATGCACATGATGACATGATATGACATGCATGACAACAACAACAACACACGGAGACAAAGACCCGAACCCGAGAAAATAAAATAACTTAACGCCGGCGCTCCTATCTCCTCCGGTGCCCCTTTCTACCTCTTTTCGTGTGTGGGCATTAAACATTTCCGGATTGGACCGAGACTTGCCAAGCGGCCTTGGTTTACTACCGGTAGACCGCCTGTCATGTTTCGTGCCATTTGGACTTCGTTTGATACTCCAACAGTTAACCGAGGGACCGAAAAGACCTCGTGCGTGTTGCAGCCCAACACCCTTCCAATTTGGCCCAAAACCTACCTAAACCTCCTCCATCATCTCGGTTGTTCGATCATGATCGCGTGGCCGAAAACTGCACCTCATTTGGACTCTCCTAGCTCCCTCTACCTATATATATGTGATCTTCTCCAAAACTTCGCGGTACAACCCTACCCTAACCTTCCCCGCCGCCGTCGGACATTTCATCCCGCGCCGCCGGACATGTCCGCGCCGCCGGCCACCTCACCTCCACCAATCCGGACTCGCCACGTCGCCCTTCCCCGCCGCCGCAGCCAACAGGCACCCGCCATCTGGCGCGCGCCGCCTCCCACGACCGCACTGCACCGCGCCCGGCCCGCCGAGGCCCGGATCTGGCCCTCCGGCCCCGTGCCGCCCATCCCGTCGCCGCCGGCTGCCCGCGGCCGCCTCCTGTGCGTAGCGCCCCGC
>NC_057812.1:379773019-379775642 GCF_018294505.1 Triticum aestivum | reverse complement strand
GCCTCGGTCGCCAGCTCCTTCCTCAAGTCCGGTCGGCACCGGCCGGCGCCACCGCTCCGCCGCCTCGCCATCAACGCCCCGCCGCGGCAAGCTCCGCCGACCGCCCGAGCCGGTCCCCGCACCACCGTGCACCGCCGCCCTTCGCGACCACCGCCGGCGGCTGCCGCTCTAGCGACCTAGCCGCACCACCGCGTCCCTCGACGTCCGGCGACCTCCAGCTTCCTCTCCGGTGAGTTCGACATTCCGGCAAACCTCGTTTTCCGCGCCGGCCCGATCTGGATCTCAGATCCAAAATCACCTCGAGTTGACTTTTTCCTCTGAACCCTAATCATTTTGCATATTTCATCACATCGTAACTCATTATCCGTAGCTCCGTTTTGTGCATGTAGCATATCAAAATGTTCATCTCGACGAGTACATCATTTCATCTCATTGTATCATTTTCATTTGAGCTCACCTTGATGCCCAAAATGTTGTTGGAAGAGGGCTATGTGAGTCTGTTGTCAGATCTATTTCAGCAAATAGCTATTTGTCATTTTGCCATGATTAATGTGTGCATGATATGATCCTGAGCTCTACATGTGT
The DNA here is from genome assembly GCF_018294505.1 of Triticum aestivum. Classification (NCBI taxonomy): domain Eukaryota; kingdom Viridiplantae; phylum Streptophyta; class Magnoliopsida; order Poales; family Poaceae; genus Triticum; species Triticum aestivum. The sequence goes on along the minus strand of NC_057812.1, from coordinate 379,775,057 downwards.
TTTGTTATATGCCATGCCGTGTTTATAGGGGTGTATGCCATGTATTTTTGTGATATTTGTGGTACTAGCACAAGCTTGCAAAGTAGCGTAATCAGTAATGCTGATTTCAGGGACTTAGAATTTCTCTAAGTCCTTGTCCTGATTTTGTCGTTATGCCATATGTTCAAGTTGTTTCCTAGTGATCCGTGCCTCTTTTGAGGATGATCAGTAAGGATGATTTGTTAATATTGCGGTGCTCTATCCATCCATGTCTTTATTTGCATTTATGGAGCACCGTAGCTTGAGTCAATCGAGCTCTACTTTTGATATATCGTGAATCCTGGCAGATTGTTGACTTGTTAGCGATTTTGTCGAGGATGTTGCTATTGATCCGTGCATGCTATGTTGTTGTTCTTGCCATGTCTAGCTTCTATGCCATGCATTCTTGATGGGTATATGCTTAGTTTGTCATGCCATGCTCTGTAGTGAGTGCATCGAGCTCGTAAACATGCCTACTCGTTAACTGTTTTCCATGCTCTAGTTTTTCACAAAGTCTGAGATTTGTTTATGTTTTTGCCATGTTCACATGCTTGCAATTGTATTGTCTGATCCCTTTTGGCTCAAGATCACTAAGGGACCTTTGTTAAGTTCTTTGAGTAGCTCCGTGCCATGCCTGGATTTTTCATGTTAAGTTCCTGTAGCATGTACTTTTCATGCTCTAAAGTGTGCTTCCTGATGATAAATTCCAGACTTGTGTTAATTTCACTAAGTCTGAAACCTGTTATCATTTGCACTTTTGCCATGCTTGTTTGAACCTATTAATGGATGAATTAGCCATAGCTCAGTGGCCATCTTTTGTCAAGCATCATGAGTGGATCCCTGCCAGGTATTGTGTATGTTTGGGTGCTATAGCTTATTTATCTTGATGCATTTAGATGGCTACATGCTGTTTATCGCAAACCGGTGCCATATTTGTTTTGCTTGCCATTTCCAAACCGTGCATCCGATTCCGGTGATCTTTATATCGTTTTCAACCGAAATCACCTCACCTTTCCAGTGGCACTCTTGGATTTCCATGTTGAGGCCAGGTTAAATCATTCCTTTCCAAATCATGCATATGCCGAAACATAACTCAAGTAGGCATGTTCACGAGCTCGATGCACTCACTACAGTGCAAGTCATGGCAAGACAAGCATACATCCATCAAGAAGGCACAAAATTCAAGCTAGACATGGCAAGAACAATAGCATAGCATGCACGGGTCAACTATAACATCACCGGCAAAATTGCAAACAAGTTGACAATCTGCCCAGATTCACAAAGTAGGAAAAGTAGAGCTCGATTGACTCAAGCTAGGGTGCTCCATAAATGCAAACAAAGACATGGATGGATAGAGCACTACAAGATTAACAAAACATCCTTACTGATCATCCTCAAAAGAGGCACGGATCTCTAGGAAACAACATGAACATATGGCAATATGGGATAAACAGCTCAAGGACTTAGTGGAAATGCTAAGTCCCTGAAAACAGAATTACCAAGTGCACCACTTTGCAAGCTTGCACAAGACACCACACACATCACAAAAATGCATGGGTTGCACCTCTGGAAAGATGACAAAACCCTTAACAAAACATATGTAGAACTCATGGGCATATCATGCACATAATAATCATGGCAAAAATGACAAAAAGCTAAACGGAGTAGCAGATCTGGCAATTATCTCAAGTAGCCCTCTTCTAACAGCATTTCGGGCATCAAGATGAACTCAAATGAAAATGATGTAATGGATTGAAATGATGTACTCTCTGAGATGAACATTTTGATATGCTATATGCATGAATCGGAGCCACGGATGCAAAGTTACAGGGCTAGGAAGAAAGGCACATGGATCTAAGAATTTCGGGATTAGGGTTCACCGTTCATCCCGATCTAGATCTCGCGCATGCACTGTTCACGGCGGCGGATCCGAGGTCGGCGAGGACGGAGGAGGCGATGGCCGGCGCGGCCTGGTGGGAGGAGGCCGGAGTGGCGTGGCCTGGGGCCGGCGATGGCCGGG
>NC_057812.1:379641322-379772539 GCF_018294505.1 Triticum aestivum | reverse complement strand
GCCACCGGAGTTGGAGTGGGGCGGCGGCAGTGGAGGACCTCGCCGGCATGGGCGGCGCGGCGTGGAGGCGAGGGAGAGGCGCGGGCGGCGCTGGGTCTGGGCCTCGAGGGCGGGGACGGGCCTCCCGGGCCGCGGTGGCAGGGTGGAACGGCGGCGCCATGTGGCAGGACGTGGTTGGCGCGGACAGCGGCGGCGGCTTTGTCCGCCCAAGACGGACGTGTCCGGCGGCGGCGCGAGGGAATTTTAGGGTTTCGGAGAGGGAGATCCGGATTTCGGGGAAGGGGTCTTTAAATAGGCATACAGGGAGCTAGGAGAGTCCAAATGAGGTGCGGTTTTCGGCCACGCGATCGTCATCGAACGCTCTAGATGATGGAGTAGGTTTACGTGGGTTTTGGGCCAAATTGGAGGGGTGTTGGGCTGCAACACACACGAGGCCTTTTCGGTCCCTCGGTTAACCGTTGGAGTATCAAATGAAGTCCAAATGGTACGAAACTTGACAGGCGGTCTACCGGTAGTAAACCAAGGCCGCTTGGAAAGTTTCGGTCCAATCCGGAAATGTTTAATCCCCACACACAAAAGAAAGCTAGAAATGACCACCGGAGGAGAAGGTAGCGCTGGAATGCAAAACGGACAACGGGGAAAATGCTCGAATGCATGAGATGAACACGTATGCAAATGCAATGCACATGATGACATGATATGAGATGCATGACAACGACAACAACACACGGAGACAAAGACCCGAACCCGAGAAAATAAAATAACTTAACGCCGGAAACGGCAAGAGTTGGAGTACAAATAGGGAAAGTTACATCTGGGGTGTTCCATTCCTCCTGGTTATGAACAGGATAAAGGATTGCCGCGAGGGAGACGCAATCTCAATTTTCTGCAGTAATTACACGGACGAGGGAATCCTTAACGCTGTAAGTCGTCGTGATACTACACGCTTCGCTGACTTGGTGTCCATAGTACAAAAATACTGTGCGATGGAAAGCGCCTGGAAAACCGAAATAGAATTTTGGGATAATCCGGCCTTGAATAGTAATCCTGTCCGAACTAAGAGGGTGCATCATCATAGGACACTCGGGATAAACACCAAAACGCCAAAACCCTCTACAGGGCATGGAACCGTACTGGAACGGTGGCTTGATGGACCCTGTAGAATCCACAGTACAGAGGACACCACACCAACTCACAGCCTTAGAGCATGTTGGATACTCCGGCAGGTGGCCAAAATTGGCGAGGACCTCTTAATTCTGGAGGCCGCAGAAAGCCAGCCCGAGGACACCAGTACCGTTCTCACAGTCTTTGAGACTTTCGCATCAAACAGTATGCGAAAAAGAACACTCCGCAGCCTCACCGAAGTCTATCAAGTTGCAACAATAAATCCATGGAGCGACACTGCTATTACCTTCAACGCAAGTGATGAACCTAGATTCCGAACAGCCCGAGCACTAGCCGCATTGGTCCTCAGTCCCATAGTGGACGACTTTCGCCTCACCAAGGTGTTCATGGATGGAGGCAGCGGACTGAACCTCATTTATGAGGAAACCCTTCATAAAATGGAAATAGACTAGAACTGCATCGAGCGAAGCAGCACAATCTTTAGAGGAATAATCCCCAGTCGGGAAGCACGCTGCACAGGAAAAATCACACTAGATGTGGTGTTCGGCACGCCAGATAATTACAGGTCCGAAGAAGTCACGTTTCAGGTGACCCCGTTCAAAAGTGGATATCACGCTTTACTGGGACGGGAAGCATTCTCAATCTTCCAAGCAATACCCCATTACGGGTACATGAAGCTTAAGATGCCCAGGCCGAACGGAATTATCACTCTAGCTAGTGATCCGGACGTAGCACTCCGCGCCGAAAACAAGACGGCCGCATTAGCCCTTGAGGCACTATCCGAAGCCTTAGCGGCCGAGGAACTGACTGTGCTGCACTCCACGGTTAACAGGGATGATGTGATACTCGATAAGAGATCCAAATCCACATCCTTCAAGCCAGCTGACGAAATAGTCAAATTCCAGGTCCATCCAACGGACCCCAATAAAACATCTTCCATCGGGGCATGACTGAACCCTGATGTAGACGCCGCACTGCGAGAGTTCCTACGAGAGAACTGGGACATTTTCGCCTGGCACCCCTCAAACATGCCAGGGATCCCACGCAGGCTGGCCGAACACAGCTTAAATATCCTAAAAGGATTCAAACCTGTCAAACAAGCCCTTCGGCGTTTTTCCGAACCCAAGAGACAGGCTATGGGAGAGGAGCTAGCCAAGCTATTGGAGGCCGGATTCATTAGAGACATAAAACATCCGGACTGGCTAGCAAACTTGGTGATGGTACCAAAGAAGGACAAATCCTGGCGCCTGTGTGTCGATTTTAAAGACCTCAACAAGGCTTGCCCAAAGGATCTCTTCCCCCTCCCCCGTATCGATCAAATTATCGATGCCACCGCAGGACACGATTTGTTGTGTTTCCTCGATGCATACTCCGGATACCATCAAATCAAGATGGCAGAATCAGACCAAGCCGCAACAACATTCATCACACCATACGGCCCATTCTGCTTCAACACAATGCCCTTCGGGCTGAAAAACGCCGGCGCAACATATCAGCGCATGATCCAGACATGTTTGGCAAATCAGATCGGCAAAACAGTGGAGGCGTATGTTGATGATGTGGTCCTCAAATCAAGACATGTCGAATCTCTAGTATACGACTTGAGGCTTACATTCGATAACCTCCGAAAATATGACATCAAGCTCAACCCGGAAAAATGCATCTTCAGCATTCCAGCCGGAAAGCTCTTGGGCTTCATTGTATCCGGTAGAGGAATTGAAGCAAATCCAGCCAAGATCCGAGCTTTGTCACAATTGGATATCCCAAAGGACCTCAAACAAATACAAAAATTAATCGGATGTGTGGCGGCTTTAAGCCGCTTCATCTCCCGCTTGGGAGAAAAGACACTACCCCTCTATCGCCTCCTTCGGCGCACCAAACACTTCGAGTGGACGGAGGCCGCCACGGCCGGACTTGATGAAATAAAAGCCATATTGGCAACAAACCCAGTCCTGGCCGCGCCAAACACCGGCGAACCAATGTTATTGTACATTGCAGCAACACATCAAGTTGTTAGCGCAGTGCTTGTTGTCGAGAGGGAAACGGATGGACACAAATTCCCCCTTCAAAGGCCGGTCTACTACGTATCCACTGTCCTCACTCCATGCAAATCACGGTACCCGCATTATCAAAAGATTGCATATGCGGTATTCATGGCATCCCGGAAGCTACGACACTACTTTCAAGAGTGTTCCATAACAGTACCCTCGGAAGTACCTCTCAACGATATTATAATCAACTGCGACGCAACGAGCCGGATTGCAAAATGGGCCATCGAGCTTCTCCCATTCGATATAACCTATAAGCCACGACGAGCTATTAAATCGCAAGTTTTGGCCGACTTCGTCGCAGAATGGACGGAGGCCGAGCTCCCTAAAGAGTACGACACATATTCAAACTGGATTATGCATTTCGACGGCTCCAAAATGTTGGCCAGACTGGGGGCTGGCGTCATCCTGACGTCCCCCACAGGAGACACAGTCCAATATGTGCTCCAAATCATGTACATGGATTCCAACAATGCAGCCGAATATGAGGCCCTCCTACATGGTCTCCGGATAGCAGTATCCATGGGTATCAAGCGCCTACAGGTACGCGGGGATTAAAACCTCGCGATATCCCAAATAAATGGAGACTTCGACGCCAAGGACCCAAAAATGGCAGCTCACCGCAACGCCGTCCTAAAAATGTCAGCTCAGTTTGAAGGGCTGGAGTTTCACCATATAGCCCGAGAAAACAATCAAGAAGCGAACGTCCTGGCATGCATCAGAGCAAAACGCGATGCAGTCCCCCCCAACATCTTTTTGGAAAGATTATTCAAGCCATCCGTAGCATGGGAGGGGGAACCCGCAAATAACAGCCGGGACCTAGCCGCACCACTCAACGCCGAACAATCTGACACAATTGGAGGCTCTGCCAATGAAATTACACGTTCAGCCCACGTAATAATGGCGGTCATCGCCCCATGGACAGAACCATTCCTAGCCTACCTTACTAGGCAGGAACTCCCGGAGGACCAAAACGAGGCCCGCTGCATAGTGCGGCGATCTAAATCCTATAGAGTCCATGAGGGAGAGCTTTATAAGAAAAGCACTACCGGAGTCCTTCAAAGGTGCATCTCCGAAGAGGAAGGGCGGAACCTTCTGGCTGAAATTCATGCTGGACTCGGTGGCCACCACGCTGCTGCTCGGTCCCTTGTTAGCAAGGCTTTCCGTACAGGCTTTTATTTGCCGTCGGCCCGGGCAGACGCTCAGGACCTAGTCCAACGATGCGCTGGTTGCCAACTTTTTGCCAACCAAAGCCATATGCCACCCACCGCACTCCAAACTATACCCATCACCTGGCCTTTTGTGGTCTGGGGGCTTGACATGGTCGGACCCCTTAAAGGTGGAACCGATAGGAAAAAATACTAACTTGTCATGGTGAATAAATTCACCAAATGGATAGAAGCCAAGCTTGTTAAAACGGCCGAATCCGGACCCGTGATAGACTTCATATCCGGGGTTGTACACCGTTATGGCATCCCCCACAGCATCATAACCGATAACGGTACAAACTTTACCGCCGACGAGGTAAAACTCTGGTGCAAAAACATGGGCATCAAGCTCGATTATGCTTCCGTCTATCACCCACAAACCAACGACCAGGTCGAATGTGCAAATGGTCTTATCATGAGCGGCATTAAACCCAGACTGGTGCGGTCCCTCAAGGAATCTAACACGCACTGGGTAGAGGAGCTCGACTCCGTGCTATGGGGGCTACGGACCATGCCAAATCGCACCACCGGATACACACCATTTTTTATGGTGTACGGCGCAGAGGCAGTTCTGCCCTGCGACATAATTCATGACTCACCTAGAGTGCGCGTGTACGAAGAAAGAGAAGCCAAGCTCGATCGGCAGGACAACTTGGACGCCCTGGAGGAGGAGCGTGACGTGGCAAAAGCCCGTTCTGCATTTTATCAACAGCAGGCCCGAAGATATCAAAGCAAAGAAGTACGGGCCAAAAATTACAATGTTGACGAACTAGTTCTACGCCTGCCGGATAAGAAAAATGACAAACTCAAGCCCAAGTGGGAAGGTCCATTCATAATCGACCAAGTCCTGACTGGCGGGGCGTACCGCCTGTGAGATGCGTCGGATAACCGACTCGAGCCGAACCCGTGGAACGCCACCCGTCTCCGAAGATTCTATGCCTAGCGCCGGACTCTGTGTTCGTCTCCTTCCTCTGTCCATTTTTTGCATTTTTCTGTCTTACATTTCTCTCCTTCCCCTCTTTTCTTTTATAGCCCTTAAAGGCTCATCTAGTGACGTGCCACTCGCGCTCATTAAACCTAGGGGCTTCTTTAACAGAAGCTTATTTATACGGGCTTCACGCCCAACACATGCGTCAAACTTCCGCATGTACCTTTTTCTTCACCATTATATGCATCGATATGACTTAAGTTTTGGCCAAGCTGGGTTGCCTAGCTCCTGTGCTTACCCCTACGTTCCTGATTGTTCGGCTAGGCGGTAAAGGGAGCACCTCTGCGATTGTTACTACCGGGTCAGCCAGATGTGTACCTTAGACTGGGTGAAGCCGAAAGCTAGCGTTCTTAAGGGAATATTCGGTCGGTGAGATAAAAGATGATCTTTTTACTCATTTTATGCGCCCCCAGATGCTTTTTCTGCGTCTTTTTATGCAGTCCGGACATGCACTTTAGGGCATGCCTCCCAGCGAAAGGAAACCCTAACGGAACTATTCTCTCTGGAAGATTTTTCTTACTAACCATGTAACATAACATAACTAGTTGGGCACTTGTCTGATAAAGCACTAATGACCCCTACGCCTAGTCTCCATGCATACCACGGTTCTTATATAACCGCTATGGTATTCGAACACACTCCGGACCGTCTGGTCCCGAGGTTGAAGCGAAAAGGTTAGCAACGACAAACGATCTACAATCCGGCTATAAGGCATTACACATGTCAATTCAAAATTACATAGTCATTCTGACTGATTTTATTCCTCTTCTATACCATCTAACAAGCTGTCTAATTTACAGTCCTCCTGGGAATACTTCACGGCCAACTCTACTTGGCCGTATACTAAGCTCACAGGGATCTCCTTCCCATTAGGCCCCACTGGTCCGACCTCGGCCATGTGGTTTGGGTCAGACTTCGTAAAATGGGTCTTCACCATGGCCCAAGCTTCCCTAGCGCCTTGTTGGCAGGCCGATATCTTCCACAACCGGAAGCGCCGCCGAGCTCCCTTCAGCTTCTCCGCAAGCTCTCCAAGGCCCTCGGGCATGGAGTGGGCAGGCCATAAGGCTTGGGCAACACCTCGCATCGCTTGCCGAATTCGCTCGTGCAGTTGCATGAGTTTGGGAAGAAGGTCACCCGTAGAACCGGGCATTTCCTGTGCAGGACGACCTGTGAGCATACCTACAGACATTACTCTATTAGTCGACTTCCTCGCTGAACTCTTTTTTTCAAAGTTCGTTCAAGCACTTACTGAATATGCCGCGTCGAAGCCGCTGATTCTCCCTTGCGGAGTCCGACAGCTGGCCACGAACATCTTTAAGTTCGACGTCCAGCCTGGTGTTGGCATCCTGAAGATCATTCTTCTCTCGCCTCACCTTTGTCAACGTACTCTCACCGGCCTTTAGACGGCGTAAGAGTTGTTGCTTTTCCGGATCGAGTCTGGCGCCATCTGCAACATGATTTGTCAGATTTGCACCCACACCGCACAATACTAATCTTTCGAAGCGTATCTTACCTGAGGGGGTCTCTTTGGGCTCCCCTGCTACGGCTAGTGCGGCCTCTAGTTGGACCTTGCACTTTTCCAGCTCCTGGGACAGTACGGTATTCTTCTCTGTAAGAACCTGCTTATTAAATGATCCTTAAATCAGTTGCTCTAACTGTTTAGAGTCTCGGGGGCTACTGGTATATCTATATTTGACCAAAATTTTCTTACCCATATGTCTTTTACATACTGCTCCGTGGCTCTGGCTAAACCATTTTGAGCGGCACGGAGGTAAGCATCTCCTGAATTAAAGGCATCTAAAGCCTCTTGGGAGAAACAAGCGTCGCGTAGAACTATCTGGCGACGCCTGTGGTTCATGGCACTCTCCACTTCAGAATTTGTGGCAGACAGCCTGTCCGCATCCTCTGTCGGAGGAGCGTCCGGTGCGCGCCTTGTGCTCACCTCCACTTCCTGGCCAGACGTTGGAGCCTGGCTGGTGGGGGCGCGATTGGCAACCTCTCCGGATGTAGTCCGGCGAGGTCTCTTCGTTCTAAAGATAGCACGAACGTTAATATGCCCTGACAGAATAACACCAGGGAAACAGAGGGTGCGCTATACCTTTGCGCCGGCATCTCAGTCCGGACTGCATTCCTTTTTGACCCACGGGGTCCTGCGGCCCCTTGTTGGCTAGCCGCCGCAGGTTCGGCCTCCTGCCTCGGAAATCTCCCCTGCAAAACACGGTTGTCGTCAGAAACACCGGAATACGTGAGAGTAGAATCTCTCTCAAGGGAATGAGACTTCGGTTTCTGTCACCTGGGAGGCCGGGATTAACCCTGGGTAATCAGCCGTGATGGCTACCAAGGTATTGTCCTTGCTTAGCTGATGGAACACCCTGTCGATAAGCTCCACCGATATGTCCGAGTCCTCTTCCGAGTCAGGATCGAGGGACCGTTCTGGGTCCTCGGGCTGTGGAGGGCGGCTGTTTATATCCTTTTACCTCCTGTCGCAGTTCCTGCACTGAAGTCGTTAGACTACATATCTAACCATGGGAGTATAAAACAAACGGGCAAGCGCAATTGTTCACTTACCCAACTTGGAGGATCGTACATACTGAATCCGGCCTGCGGGTTGACACGGAGGAATTCCTCCTTTTCTCCCTTGTACAAAGAGGGTAAGATCTTTACTAAGGCGGCGGCTGAGGCCGGCCCCTTACAACCGTAACGTGTGGCGTCATCCTCCCCGTTGAAATCCCACATGGTGTGGCCTCTATATTGAAGCGGTTGCACCCCCCGCATCATGCATGCGGCCATGACTCCAATCATGGTTAGTCCGGAATGAGCCAACAGTCTTATCCGGCCCATCAGGTAAAGGACGTCTCTGTCGCTTTCTCTCTGAGAGCTCCGCGGACGCCAGCTCAAGCGTTTCTTCAATGGAGCACTATTGAACTCAGGGAGACCGACCCGGATAGGGTCCGGTAGCGGGACATCATCTATATAAAACCATTCCGAAGGCCAGTCCTCGGACGCCTTCTTTGGGGTTCTGGATAGGTATCTGGTCCCGGCGATGCGCCATACTTCGGCTCCGCCCACTTGGTATATAGACCCCTCTCGAGAACGGGGCACCAGGCAGAATAACCTCTTCCACAGCGTGAAATGAGCCTCAACGCCTAAAAATAGCTTGCAAAGGGCGACGAAACCCGCAATATGCAATACGGAGGCGGGTGTGAGATTGTGCAGCTGGAGGTCGTAGAACTCCAGAAGCCCGCGGAGAAATGGATGAATTGGGAATCCCAGTCCCCTTATTAGATAGGGGACGAGGCACACCCGCTCTCCTTTAGAAGGATTGGGGGTGCTCTCCGCTTGTTTTCTGCCATTGTAGGTGGCGAGACCGGCTTGGACCGGGACCATCTATGCCTGAGGGAGAAATCCCTTGGCCTGAAGCGACACTAACTCGCTATGCAGGATGGTGCAACTCTCCCAGTACCCGGGTTTGGGACCGGAGGGGCGAGGGGAGGAGCTGCGACGGCTGGTCATGTTGGAATGGACCTTTGCTGGAGGCGCTCTGATGATAACTCGCAGAAAGGAGAAGATGTGGTTTGGACCTAAATCCCCATCCCGTTAAATAGGCGGCTCGTTTATACGGCTAGGGGTGTGTATGTAAAAACGCCCTGGCTTTTCGCATTCGTTTGACACATAGAAGACGACCATTATTGGGTGTGGAAGCCGAGGAGCACTACATTACAAAAATCGGACATTATTCCTACAGGTACACAAGATTGGAGAAGAACCCGCCTTGGAATGCCGAACAATCTGCGCAACGGACTCATCGTCGTTGAAGCCTGGTTCGGGGGCTACTGAGGGAGTCCTGGATTAGGGGGTGTTCGGGTAGCTGGACTATACCTTCAATCGGACTCCAAGACTATGAAGATACAAGATTGAAGACTTCATCCCGTGTCCGGATGGGACTTTCCTTGGCGTGGAAGGCAAGTTTGGCGATGCGGATATTCGAGATCTCCTATCATTGTAACCGACTCTATGTAACCCTAACCCTATCCGGTGTCTATATAAACCGGAGGGTTGTAGTCCATAGGCAATCAACTCCATATACAACAATCATACCATAGGCTAGCTTCTAGGGTTTAGCCACCTTGATCTCGTGGTAGATCTACTCTTGTACTACCCATATCATCAATATTAATCAAGCAGGATGTAGGGTCTTACCTCCATCAAGAGGGCCCGAACCTGGCTAAAACATCATGTTCCCTGCCTCCTGTTACCATCCGGCCAAGACGCACAGTTCGGGACCCACTACCCGAGATCCGCCGGTTTTGACACCGACAGGGCCCATTTATTCTTGAGCTTATTTCCAGCATTCGGTTACTTATGGCCCGTTACTAGCCTTTTATGCTTGTGGGCCAAATTTAGCCCGTGGATACAATCGGCCCGTTTGCGGCCCGTTAATCCGTTGGGCCGTTTTCATAGCATCATCAAATATGGCCGATTAACAACGTCCCGTTATGGTCGGCCCATGAATGGACAATTCCAAATCTAGCCTGTTTACGGCCCATAATGCGGTCTATTATTGGCCCATGTTTGGCTGATCGATCATACGGCCCGTAGAAGGCCCATTGATGCTATGGCCCGTAGAAGGCCCATTGTTTCTACGTCCCTTAGAAGGCCCATTATTTCTACGGACCGTAGGAGGCCTATGGTAACTACAGTAAATATGTAGCCCATGGTTATTATGGCCTAGTTTTAAAAACAGGTTATTGCGGCCACTAGTAAACCGCGGAAAAGGAACTGCACTGACTACAAGCAAACAAATAAACAAGACAACAAGGAAATAAATAAGCAAGCAACTTACGCTAGGCTATCACGGCTATTACACATATTACATCCACTTGGCATCAATGTTCGCCACTAGTGCAAATATAGGGAACAGAGCCGCATATCATATACACTGGTTGTCAAAGTTGGCAACCAACGCAAATAAACGCCAAAACAAAACAAGTCCAGAACTGAAACCACTTCAGAAGATCTCAAGAAACAATATCCTAGGTACCCGTAATGCTGGCAAGATGCTTAGCAAGCTTATTAACTTTCTCCTCCAGCGCTTGCTGTTGCACTAGAAATGACATAGCAATGCAAGACACCATACAAACGATGTGAGCAACATAACCCTACCAAGTTAGAGCATACATCTCGGGAGGAAATAGGATTGGTCATCTGTCTCTGAATCCTCCTCTGAGGAGCTATCCATAACCAGCGAGATATGCACTTCGTCAGATAGCATAGTCTGCTCTGAAGACCTTGTCTTCACTCTAGAATTTTCCATCACCGTGTCAAATGGCTGATGCACACGAAGAGTAGTTGAATGTACTAACATTGTTGGCAAATGTAATACGTAACAAAAAAATGGATGGCCTGATATAGTCCACATATAAGATGACTAAGGATGGCATTGCAAAACTCACATATATGATGCCTAGCTAAACAAGATGGCGTTGCATAATTCACATAAACGATGAATAAACTAAACAGATGGAATTCACACAAAGCATGTATGAACTAAGCAGATGACATATTTGATGTATAAAGTAAGCAATGCAAGGCACCATATGCATGATATAACCAACATTAGCATACCAAGTTAGAGCAAAGACCTCAGGGGGTAAATAGGAGTGGTCTTCTCCTTCTGAATCCCCCCAGAACAGATATCTTCCTCTCGATTACAATCCGAAATGGGTGGAGGGGGGCGGCCTTTGCGCCTACCATGGAGCGATGTCTGCATGAAATTTTATTGCCACACAAGGCTCGTCTCTTTTGCTCTACATGTTCAGTTCCATTGTGTACAATAGCTGACATGCATAGGAATAAAACATAGTGAGATTATGTAAGGAGTGCATGCATAAAAGCAACCCGTGGATAGACCCAAAACCAATGATAGCAGGCAGATAATGGCTTCAGTTAAAAATACATATAATGGCTTCTTTACAGTTTGTTTCCCACCCAACATGCAACTCATAGTAGACACCAGAGATTAACCAGATAGTAGATAGATACTATTGATTTCGGCCCCGATATGTACCCCACAACCATTTAAAAACTCAAGTTTGACCCTTAGTTTGGAGCTGGCTCAGAGTCTAATCGGTGAACATGACACTAAAGTAGCATGTAATATTAAGCGATGCATAACGTAAGCAGACATGAAAGATTGCGACCTCTTTTTTGCACCCATGTAGTCCTCGAGGTCATCTGCTCGGTTGATGATGGTAATGTAGTTGTCATGGCTTCCGGAGGTGGGGAAGAAGATCTGAGGCGGCGAAAGACAGTCTGGAGGCCGGATCCCTGCTTTGCTGGACCCTTCTATCATTGGAGCAGCTGAGCTGGGGTGGACGATGGCGCAGCAGAAGCGGGACAAACCACACAAGGTTTTCTTTGACAACTATCTGTAAGAGAAGTAACTCTGTCAGGGATCGTTTGAATTGGAGGATTCTAACAACGCAAGGATAGGAAATACACAGTAATAAGATAGGAACGCACGTGCAAGACAGAGAATTTAAAAACATAGGATTTCTGCCAATCTGGGTGTTTGGTTCACAAGAATTGGAAGATCACATGATGCAAAGAAGCATGGTGAGATTAAGTTAAACCACAAGAAAATGTTTTGTTATAATGCTATTATGCTACTATCTCTCAGTCTTGTGCTTCATGAATAGGAATTTGAAAAGGAGGACAAGTGGATATTAAAATTCCTACGGTTTTTCTTTCAAGGAGACACTAAAGGAACAAATCCTACAGTTTTCCTTTGCTCCATTCCTTTGAACCAAATGCATGAATAGTAGTACCATGGGAAACTTTCCAATTCCTATGTTTTTCCTTCACTTTTCCTTTCAAGCACTGGCGATTCTAGTAGGCAGGCTTGAGCAAGGAAAAGCCTAGACTCAAAAAATGTTTTTGTGCTACTTCTACTACTTTGGACCCAGGCCACTGCCCTAGTAGCTCAACTCCCAGGCCCATTGACAAGTGCACATCTCAAACGCGTAGAGGTAAATAATGATGGTGTTCAAGAGAGTCCATCACGGATAGATAAGTTGTCTGGTACCTCATTGCTTGTCATATAGTAGGAGAAACTAATCGTGTTTCACGTTACTACGTGTGCTTAGTGGACAATATATATGACATGTAGAGTAAAAAAGAGATGAAACAAGTGTACAACCTCTTTGGCGAAGCCACGTCGATCTCAGCGTGATTGGGTTGGTTAGTGAGGATGATCCGGCTGACTTGGCTATCGGAGGATGGGAAGAAGATCTTAGGCATCTTGAGATGGAGCCTGGGGTACTGCTCCACTGTGATGGAGGGTTTTGTTGTTGGAGCAGCTCCGGTGAGTTGTACAATGGTGAGGCTAAAGCAGGACAAGAGAGACAATGTTAACCTGAGTGGAATTCCAATAGCATCCCCAATAGATGACATAAAATACATAACCATGCAGTGCTAGATGTAAAATACATCAGCCGCTCATCTCTGAACTTAACTGCCGAAACTGAATTTAACTGTCGAAACTGAATTTTGCTGTCGAAACTGAATTTTACTATACAAACTAAACGCACTAGTAGCAGCAGCGCATGTGAGAGCTGGGGCAGCTGGTCGTGTAGCAGTTCATCTTCAACCTCCACCCTCTGAGCCGCCAACCACCACCGGCCAAACCGCCACCCCCCGCCAACCGCGATCGGTGGTGCGCCACCCCGCCCGCCCCGAAACCACTCCCCACCACCGATCCGCCGCCGCCGCCCCGGCCATCCCTCTAGCCCCCCCCCATGCCGAGGTTTTTCTCCGGCGATCCCCACGCCTCTGCCCCAGCACCGTCGACGACCACCGCCCCCACCTTGAATCCTAGGATAGATAGTGGGGTAACTCTCCAGCGAGCCCCCCTCCTTGCTGCGGCTGGTTCTTCCTTAACTCCGCCGAGGCCCTCCCACCCCCTGAAATTCGACTAACCCAAAAG
The DNA here is from genome assembly GCF_018294505.1 of Triticum aestivum. Lineage (NCBI taxonomy): Eukaryota > Viridiplantae > Streptophyta > Magnoliopsida > Poales > Poaceae > Triticum > Triticum aestivum. The sequence continues at coordinate 379,759,186 of NC_057812.1, read as the reverse complement.
TCGATTCAGTCGACTGAAGTGTAGCTAAATCAGAGAAGCATCACAAGCAAGAGCAAGAGCGAGAGAAAGAGCAAGAGCGAGAGAAAGAGCAAGAGTAGACCAGGCAAGGGACTGAGAGCCAGAGTAGAGTAGCAGTGCGAGCAAGAGCTAAATAAGTAGTAGCTCATACTGATGCAGACGTCGCCGCCGAGGGAGCGATGCCGTGCAGGAAGTGGGCCGGCGACGCCCCCGTGGATGGAGCCACGCCATGTCGGCTCGGGACCGAGCACCGGCAGCACCGTGAGATCGAATCAAGAAGAAAATGTGGCGATTAATGTACAACCTCTTTGGTGGCGCCGATTAGGCCTCAGCTTCATATGAGGAAATGGTGGTGATGATGCTCTTTCGGTGGTGCAGGTGAAGACGGTGGTGTGCGAATGGAGGTGGCGCGAAAGACAAGGGGAACATCGGGGCAGCTCCTTGGAGGTGGAGGACGGGGTGGCTGAACTGGCGCGATGACGAGGTCGATGTCTGATCCTCATCCGGTATGGTGGATGATGGTACTCGAGGTGTTGCTGTGGACAACATCGTCGCGGAAGAGACTTCGGCTGGGTGGCGGACGGAGGAGGGTGTGGGGTTTCGCGGGTTTTTGCGGCCTCGATGTACAAATGGATGGGCTGATGGGATGGGAGTGGGGAACCATGGCTTAAGGACACACTTGTCCGAAATGTGGGGTAAGTTATGAAAGTACCCCCACCAATTTGAGCTAGACAGTTCTTTCAGTTCAGGGGTATCACGGGCATTTCACGTGTCGGGATTTCGTACGAGGTGGGAGTTTTCGCGCGCGTTGTAATTTTGGGATAGCCAGGCGCTGGTTGAGATGGAGAGAGTTTTCGGAGCACAATGAGACAAAAATATATCTTAAATATTTCGGGGAAACAAGGCGCGGGTTGAAATTTCCGGACAAGCCTAACATGTACTGTACAAAATCAATTCGCACTTCCGTCGATAAAAAACAAAAAGAAATCAATTCGCACCACACAAGAGAGTCTAGTCCCATGTACTGTACCAATCAATTCGCACTACAAATGCCATTCAAAACTTTGAATTCATGTTATGTTCAATTAAAATATTTCGCTATGTGTATAATGCATGCAACCTGCTACACAAATGAACGTTTTAGTGCATTCCAAACGTATATACTACGGCTTCAATATGAACTAATTTTGAATTTGTTTCACTATTTGAATAATATCTATAATAATGATTGTTGTGAAGTCAAACCAATTGAATTCGTTTCTCTATTTTAATAAGATCTACAATCATCATTATTGTCAAGTTAAACCATCATTTGTGTATTATCTTCACAACACACCACATGATTACTGTCGAGTTACATATGAACTATGTGTACTATGTGAACTCGAACTCGATTTTTAAATCCACTTTATGTTGATTTCAAATCACAGTACATTTCAAGCTCTAGCTAGATCTTCATAATCTAAACCATGTCTCATATGTATAATGTGTTTATCACATAATGTATGGTGCCCCATGAGGGAGTACTGGATTAGGGGGTGTTCAGGTAGCCGGACTATACCTTCAGCCGGACTCCTGGACTATGAAGATACAAGATTGAAGACTTCGTCCCGTGTCCGGATGGGACTTTCCTTGGCGTGGAAGGCAAGCTTGGCGATGCGGATATTCAAGATCTCCTACCATTGTAACCGACTCTATGTAACCCTAACCCTATCCGGTGTCTATATAAACCGGAGGGTTGTAGTCCGTAGCCAATCAACTCCATATACAACAATCATACCATAGGCTAGCTTCTAGGGTTTAGCCTCCTTGATCTCGTGGTAGATCTACTCCTGTACTACCCATATCATCAATATTAATCAAGCAGGACGTAGGGTTTTACCTCCATCAAGAGGGCCCGAACCTGGGTAAAACATCGTGTTCCCTGCCTCCTGTTACCATCCGGCCTAGACGCACAGTTCGGGACCCACTACCCGAGATCCGCCGGTTTTGACACCGACATTGGTGCTTTCATTGAGAGTTCCTCTGTGCCGTCACAATCAGGAAGGATGCCTCCTCCCGTCTTTAAAGACGGCGCCGTTGCTAAGGGAGCCTTGGCTGTCGGCCAAACCCTTCGGCTAGGTGGTTTCCTCATGACCGCCTGTTCGGCTGTTGCACCGACGGTGACCTCTCGGGTCATCAAAAGCAACCTACACATCAGCTCGGAGCTCATCAAGCAGCTAGATCCAATGGAGCTCTCTTCCGTAAACGAGCTCTTGGATCGCATCGCCGCCCTGGGGGTTGCTACGGATTACGACCAGGTTGGGCTTAAACCCGATCTAAGAGAAATTAACTCTCCCCAAGTCACCCACCATGTTGTCGTGGTAGAGGCGCACTGCGGCGACCCTTCATCTATTTTAAGGACTAGCTACGTCCGAATTCCCGACCCCTCCAAGCCGGATACCCGCGGAGAGGAGGATGTAACTCAAGACCTGAGCTTAGGATCAGGCAACGTGCTAGATTTGTTGGACAACATCCAAGAATCCGAACTTCAGAGTTCGGAAACTCTTCGGCCTCCGAATCTTGGATTGGGTAAGGTTTCAGATTCAACGACACCCGCCCACCCGAACATAAGCGATCTCTCCCAAATCAGGCAGAGGCCCGAGGAAACAGTACATCATTACTGGGCCAGATTCCTCCTAGTTATGAACAGGATAAAGGATTGCCGCGAGGGAGACGCAATCTCAATTTTCTGTAGTAATTGCATGGACGAGGGAATCCTTAACGCCGTAAGTCGTCGTGATATTACACGCTTCGCTGACTTGGCGTCCATAGTACAAAAATACTGTGCGATGGAAAGCGCCTGGAAAACCGAATTTTTTTTTGGGATAATCAGGCCTTGAATAGTAATCCCGTCCGAACTAAGAGGGTGCATCATCATAGGACACCCGAGATAAACACCAAAAAGCCAAAACCCTCTACAGGGCATGGAACCGTACTGGAAAGGTGGCTTGATGGAACAGTACAGAGGACGCCACACCAACTCACAGCCTTAGAGCATGTTGGATACTCCGGCAGGTGGCCAAAATTGGCGAGGACCTCTTAATTCTAGAGGCCGCAGAAAGCCAGCCCGAGGATACCAGTACCGTTCTCACAGTCTTCGAGACTTTCGCATCAAACAATATGCGAAAAAGAACACTCCGCAACCTCGCCGAAGTCTATCAAGTTGCAACAATAAATCCATGGAGCAACACTGCTATTACCTTCAACGCAAGTGATGAACCTAGATTCCGAACAGCCCGAGCACCAGCCGCATTGGTCCTCAGTCCCGTAGTGGACGGCTTTCGCCTCACCAAGGTGCTCATGGATGGAGGCAGCGGACTGAACCTCATTTACGAGGAAACCCTTCAAAAAATGGAAATAGACTGGAACCGCATCGAGTGAAGCAGCACAACCTTTAGAGGAATAATCCCCAGTCGAGAAGCGCGCTGCACAGGAAAAATCACAGTAGATGTGGTGTTCGGCACGCCGGATAATTATAGGTCCGAAGAAGTCACGTTTCAGGTGGCCCCGTTTAAAAGCGAATATCACGCTTTACTAGGGCGGGAAGCATTCACAATCTTCCAAGCAATACCCCATTACGGGTACATGAAGCTTAAGATGCCCAGGCCGAATGGAATTATCACTCTAGCTACTGATCCGGACATAGCACCCCGCGCCAAAAACAAGATGGCCGCATTAGCCCTTGAGGCGCTATCCGAAGCCTTAGTGGCCGAGGAACTGACTACGCTGCGCTCCACGGTTAACAGGGATGATGTGATACTTGATAAGAGATCCAAATCCACATCCTTCAAGCCAGCCGACGAAATAGTCAAATTCCAGGTCCATCCAATGGACCCCAATAAAACAGCTTCAATCGGGGCACGACTGAACCCTGATGCAGACGCCGCACTACGAGAGTTCATATGAGAGAACTGGGACATCTTCCCCTGGCACCCTTCAGACATGCCAGGGATCCCACGCAGGCTGGCCGAACACAGCTTAAATATCCTAAAAGGATTTAAACCTGTCAAACAAACCCTTCGGCGTTTTTCCGAACCCAAGAGACAGATTGTAGCGACCAGACCTCAAACAGTCTGATCTCTGTGCTCCGGTGTCATCCCTGGATCAGTAATGCTGACACCACACAGTACTCGGAGGATTTATAGCAGAGTAGCAATCACACACTTATTACATCGAGTGTCTCAAAAGAGAGCTCATTACAATAAATATGGCTTAAGGCCATCTAATAACGATAACAGCAGAAGGCTTGGAAGATAAGTGAGTCCATCAACTCCAACGACATCACTGAGTATAGAACCACGACCTAAAAACTCCTTAACCGTCGTCTGAAAAGTCTGCAACATTAACGTTGCAGCCCGAAAATGGGTCAGCACATGGAATATGCTGGCAAGGTAACACATAGAGAGTAATGGAATGCAACAGCTATACTATATGCATATTTGGCTGGTGGAAAGCTCTATGGTTACAGTTTTTGCATAAAGCCAATTTTTCCGTAGTTCAAAGGAATAAATTTAATTACTATCATGGTGGTTGTTAAACATTGAGAATGGTTGACAACATTCTCAATCCCAATTAAAGTAACATCATTAAACCCAACAAAATTAACTTTAGAGTAACATGTTGAGATTCACATGAAAATCCAAGTACTAGATACTCAAGATGTCCATAACCGGGGACACGGCTAACCATGATTAGTTTATTACACTCTGCAGAGGTTTGCGCACTTTTCCCCACAAGACTCGATCGCCTCCGTTTGGTTTCTCGCACTACAGGGTGTTTGAGAAACGGATGACAGAGACATAGTCTTTCAGAAGCGCTAGCACCTTACGATCGGGTAGACCGTACCACCTACATCCCCTACATCTGCTAGTCTACCACTATAAGAGTTCGCACAACTTAGTCAACTATGCCAGAGCCCATAATGGCTTGTGGTTGCACACAGAAGTTTCTAGTATGAATAATCTCATGATCCCTTTGAGCCTGGGTGGCGGTCCAAAAGAAAAACAGGCAAGTCCTGGAAACCCCAGGTGCCTCAATCCACCCAGATGTGTGTTTAAGTATCCACCTTAGATAAACCATTAATTATCAATCTCACATCTATCATGGATTTCACTCACCCAATCCACGTCTACTAGCATAGCATGGCATGATAAGCAAACGTAGAAGTAACTCCCAAAGGTTTGATAATAAACAGGTAATAGGTACTACCTCAACTACTTCCCATCCCACAATTTAATTAGATCCTAGACATGCAATGTGTGAGGATTGATCTAATGCAATAAAACTGGGTTGTAGAAAAAGGTATGATCATAGTGTTACTTGCCTTGCTGATGATCCGCGAAACCTAGAGATTCAACGTAACAGGCGGTGCACTCCGGCTATTCTATCGCAGACAAACAAACAAGCATACAATAAGTACTCCTCTAATGCACAGGTAAAAGTCAAATAGAAATCTAACCAAAAAGTTCAACTTAAGAACCCTGGTTGGCAAAAAGAATCAAATCGAACGAAGCAAAAGAAATCAAACGGCGAAAGAAAACAACTTCGTTCTAGTAATCTGGATCTAGGGAAAATTTTACAGTAGCAAAAACATGTTTAAGTTGATTATCTGGAAAGAGGGTTTCGAGACGAAACTCCAGGCACTTGAATCGCCTGATTCCGATAAACGAGCGAAAAGTTATACTAAAACGAAAATCGGATCAGAAATCGCGATCAGAAAATAACCGCGAAAAATCCGACGAAAAAGAAAAACGACGAACAGAATTTTTTTTAAACTACACGAAAAACGAGGCGGCGGCGAACCTCGGGCGGCCGCTGCTCCGGCGAGGCGGCGGCGGCGGCGGCGGCTGCGGGGCTGGGCTAGGGTTAGGGTTTCGGCTGGGGCGGCTGGGCTTTCGGGCTGGGGCGGCGGCTTATAAAGGCCTCGGCCGGCGGTGTCCTGGCCGAGTATGGCCCATAGTCGGTTCCGCGTTTTTTTAATAATTCCGCTCGGAAGAAAAATAAAAAGAAATACTAAACGGACTCCAAAATTCACGAAATAAATTTTCCCGGGTTTCTAAAATCAAGCCCGATAAAGTGAACATTTATCTGGGCCCAAACTACAACTTTGGAAAACGCGCATTTTTCCTAATTTCAAATAAAATACCGAAAAACTCCGAAATAAATCTTATTTGATTTTTTTATTAAATCCTCAATATTTCTATATTTTGGGAAAGTCATTTTATTCCCGCTCTCATATTTTTGTAATAGAAATAATTGATGATAAAATAAATAAAATCAAATGATCCTGTTTACATAATTTGAGAAAACTCAAATATGTAAATAACGAAATCCCCAACTCTCTCTGTGGGTCCTTGAGTTGCTTAGGATTTTCTAGGATCAAAACCAAAAGCAAAATAAAATATGATATGCATGATGACCTAATGTATAACATTCCAAATTGAAAATTTGGGATGTTACAAACCTACCCCCCTTAAGATGAATCTCGCCCTCGAGATTCGGGTTGGCTAGAAAATAGGTGAGGGTGGTCTTTGAGCAAATCTTCCTCTCGCTCCCAGGTGGCTTCATCCTCCGTGTGGTGGCTCCACTGAACATTGCAAAACTTGATAACCTTGCTACGAGTAACTCGGCTGGCAAACTCAAGAATCTTGACTGGTTTTTCCTCATAGGTCAAATTGTTATCCAATTGAATTGCTTCCAATGGCACTGTGTCTCTCAAAGGTATGTCAGCCATCTCCGCGTGACACTTTTTCAAATGAGAAACGTGGAACACATCATGAACTCCTGTTAATCCTTCTGGCAATTCCAACTTGTAAGCCACTTCTCCCATACGCTCCAAAACTCGATATGGTCCTACAAATCGTGGCACTAACTTCCCCTTAACTCCAAAGCGCTTAATCCCTCGAAGTGGGGATACTCGAAGATAAGCTCTATCTCCGACTTCGTAAACTGTCTCCTCAACTCCAAAGCGCTTAAAATCTGCGTAGCTATTCTGCCTGGACTGGGCTACCTTGAGCCTATCGCGAATCAACTTCACCTTCTGTTCAGACTCCTTAATCAAATCTGGCCCAAACAACTGGCGGTCTCCAACTTCGTCCCATGACAATGGTGTCCTGCACCTCCTTCCGTACAAAGCTTCGAAAGGGGCCATCTTCAAACTGGTCTGATAGCTATTATTGTAAGAGAACTCTGCGTATGGCAAATTATCGTCCCAACTAGATCCATAATCTAGCGCACAAGCTCTCAGCATATCCTCCAAAATCTGATTGACTCTCTCGGTCTGTCCATCTGTCTGCGGATGAAAAGTTGTACTAAATTCTAGCCTAGTACCCAAAGTCTCATGCAACTGCTTCCAGAACTTTGAGGTAAACTGGGTTCTCTATCTGATACAATACTCCTCGGAACTCCATGCAAACATACGATCCTGGTCATGTATATCTTTGCCAACTTAGCACTGGTGTAAGTGGTCTTTACTGGGATGAAATGTGCTACCTTCGTCAATCGATCAACTACGACCCAAATCGAGTCATAGCCTGAACGAGTCCTTGGTAATCCCGTGATAAAATCCATGCCTAGCTTATCCCACTTCCATTTGGGTATCGGCAATGGCTGCAACAATCCTGCTGGCTTCTGATGCTCTGCCTTTACTCTCTGACATACGTCACAAACTGCTACATACTCCGCCATATCCTTCTTCATTCCGGTCCACCAGAAAATATCCTTCAAATCCAAATACATCTTGGTATTTCCTGGGTGAATCGAATATGGTGAATCATGTGCCTCTTGCAGAATCAACTTTCTGATCTCCGGGTCATTGGGTACATAAACACGGTCTTCAAACCATAGGGTGTCATGCTCATCCTCATGAAATCCCTTAGCTTTTCCTTGGCTCATTTTCTCTTTTATAGAAGCAATCTCCTTGTCAGTTTTCTGAGCTTCTCTGATTCTATCCATCAAAGTTGATTGAATCTCTAGTGCTGCTACATAGCCTCTCGGAACTATTTCCAAACATAGTTCACGAAGATTTTCTGCTAACTCCTTGGGTATTTCTCCCATCATTAACGTATTGACATGGCTCTTGCGGCTTAATGCGTCAGCTACTACATTAGCCTTCCCGGGATGATAATGCAATTTCATATCATAATCTTTGATAAGCTCCAACCATCTCCTTTGTCTGAGATTCAACTCCTTCTGCGTGAAAATGTACTTCAGACTCTTATGATCCGTGTACACCTCACAATGATTTCCAATGAGGAAATATCTCCATGTCTTCAATGCATGCACTACGGCTGCTAACTCCAAATCATGCGTAGCATAATTCAATTCGTGAGGCTTCAGTTGTCTTGAAGCATATGAAACAACTCTCCCTTCCTGCATAAGCACTGCTCCAAGTCCTCGACGTGAAGCGTCGCAATACACCTCATAATCCTTGGTTTGATCTGGCAAAATCAACACTGGTGAGGTAACCAAACGTTTCTTCAATTCCTGAAAACTTGCCTCACACTCCTCAGTCCATTTGAACTTAGTATCCTTCTTCAGCAACTCCGTCATAGGTTTCGCGATCTTGAGGAATTCTCAATAAACCTGCGATAGTATCCTGCGAGTCCAAGAAAACTCTGGATCTCTCCAACGGTAGTTGGGGCTTCCCACTTGGTCACGGTTTCAACTTTAGCGGGATCTACTGCTATACCTTCTCCAGATATAACATGTCCGAGGAATCCTACTTCCTTCAACCAAAACTCACATTTGCTGAACTTGGCATATAATTGATGTTCTCTGAGCTTTCCAAGTGCCAAACGCAAATGCTCCTTATGCTCCTCTTCATTCTTCGAATAAACCAGGATATCATCAATGAAAACCACGACGAACTTATCCAAAAACTCCATAAACACTTTGTTCATCATGTTCATAAAATAGGCAGGCGCGTTAGTCAGTCCAAATGTCATAATGGTATACTCATACAGCCCATACCTGGTGGTAAAAGCTGTCTTCGGAATATCCTGTTCTCAAATCTTCAACTGATGGTATCCTGATTGCAAATCGATCTTGGAAAACACTTTAGCTCCTTGCAACCGATCAAACAGATCGTTGATCATTGGTAGTGGGTACTTGTTCTTGATCGTTACTTCGTTCAATCCTCGATAGTCAACAACCATCCTTAACGATCAATCCTTCTTCTCTACTAGAAGTACTGGTGATCCCCAAGGCGAAGAACTTGGGCGAATATATCCCTTATCCAGTAACTCCTTAATCTGCTTCTTAATTTCCACCAAATCCTTTGCTGGCATCCTATATGGTCTCTTTGATATTGGCCCAGTGCCTGGCAATAGCTCAATCAAAAACTCAATGTCTCTATCTGGTGCCATGCCTGGCAACTCTTCGGGAAATACATTAGGAAAATCCTTTACCACTGGTACTTCCTCCTGCACAACTCCTGATAAGGAATTTACTTGTGTCCTCTTTGGTACATACCGGGATACATACTTGATCCTTCTCCCTTCTGGTGTGGTAAGCAAAATTTACTTACTAGCACACTCAATATTCCCTTCATACTTTGATAACCAATCCATGCCTAATATCACATCCAATCCTTGAGATTCCAATACTATTAGGTTTGAGGGAAAAACATAGTTACCAATCCTTAATGGTAACCGATCACACCATAGACTAGCCACATATTCTGGTCCTGGCGAGGTTACTAACATGGGTGACCTAAGGGCTTGATCCACAAATCCCCTTGAGATGTATGCTATGCACCAGTATCAAAAAGAACGAGTGTAGTAAATGACTTAACCAAAAACTTACTTATTACTGCATCGGGCTGAGCTTCAACCTTCTCCACGCTAACGTGGTTCACCTGTCCCCTGTTGAAAGGGTTCGGCTTCTTCCCAAAACTTCCATTGCCATTTTGGCCTTCAGGACATTCATTTGCATAATGTCCTGGCTTCGAACACTTATAACAAGTGACATGGCTCAAGTCCTTCTTGGCTGGGGTTGATGGGGTGTTGCGGTTCTGTCCATTGCTTCCTCCATTCCCATTACCATTCTTGGTGCCATTGTGATTGTGCGAGCTACCTACTCCATGGGTATGCTAAAAATGTCCTCCCGGCCTAGGGGTAAAACGTGGCTTCTGCTGAGCTCCTGAATTATACTTTCCTTGTCCAAACTTCCTCTTGCGGTTCTCAATTTGCTGCTGCTTCCCTTCAATCATAAGAGCACGTTCTACCAACTCCTGGTAGTTGTTGAAGGTGGCTACCATCAACTGCATACTCAACTCATCATTCAGTCCTTCCAGAAACTTCTCCTGCTTAGCTGCATCCATAGCAACGTCATCTGGGGCATAACGTGCTAGCTTACTAAACTCCTCCACATACTGGCCAACTGTCCGTCCTCCTTGGCGCAAGTTACGAAACTCATGCTTCTTCATGGCCATTGCTCCTGCTGAAACATGGGCAGTACGAAAAGCCTGCTGAAACTGGTCCATGTGACAGTGTCGACTGGGAAGGTGGTTGTGAAATTCTCCCACCAGGATGCTGCGGGTCCTTCTAACTGATGTGCGGCAAACTTAACCTTCTCCACATCTGTGCATCCTGCTGTGGTCAACTCCCTAGCTATCTTGCGGAGCCAATCATCTCCTACTATCGGCTCGGTGCTACTGGAAAACACCGGCGGATTTAGCCTAAGAAAACGGGCTAAGTGGTCAACAGGTGGTGGTGGTGGTGGGTTGTTGTTATTGTTCCCTTGATTCTGATTCTGAACTAGCAACTGCATCAAGGTGTTCTGCTGCTGGATCAACTGGGTGAGCTCCGGCAGAAAGGCAAATCCGGGGTCACGTCTCGGAGGCATCTGAGGGTTTTAGAAAAGACAAGATATAAGAATAGAGGGGGTCTAAAGACAAAACACTACCCATATGCACGTGAGGCAGAAGCACACAATTCACTTCAATCAATCAAACAAAGGCATACAATCGATCTAACTATCGCAAAGTGCTCGGACTACTATATTTACATGGTGGACTACTACTACTGATGAGGGGGTCTACTAGAAATATTCTATGGTTGTAGACTCCATGATATCTGCTCCTCCTTCATCAACATAGTCATTATTACTACTATCTTGTTCTGAGTCGGTGCCGTCAATGATGATGTAGTCTTCCGGGCTAATCTCCTTGGGTTCTTCGTCTTTATCTATGGGCATAGGGCCTCCCATAAATACCGCTATCTTCATAGTAAGGTCGGCATTCTTATCCACCAATACTTCAATTTCTTCTTCATAATCTTCATGTGTAGCCTTGAGTTCTTCCTCCAGTTCCTTGATTCTAGTCTTAGCCTTCTTCAGATCTATCATGTCGGCGCACATCTGATTCTCCTGTCGTCGAATGTGCTGGTTTAACTCCTAGATAAAAGCTGCGATTGATCTATCCTTCCTGGTGCTAATCATCTCCCAGTGTTCATCCCGGCGCCCACAAATCTGATAGATAGTATCCTTGAGATCCTTGTGGTAGACTTCTCCAATGCGTCCCATGGCGATGTGAGCTGCCATACTCTTTCCTAGACTCCAAGTTGGTGCATCAAAAGAAAACTCTATGGGCTCAGTGACTGGCATGAACGTCCTTCCTGGAACTTGAACTTGAATCATCCAGAGCTCTTCTTCAGGTAGAGTGGCGTTGTAGATTCCCGACAAGCTTGGTACTCCTATGTTCAGGTATCTAGTGACTTCCTTCAAGTGGCGTCCAAAGGGTGTATCTTTATCTGGTTGTGTGAACTTGTTCCTTGCATCCGCCATCCTAAAGAGTAGAAAAGATGAGAAGTCAGAAGAGAAGAGAGTGAGTAGTGATCTAGGTCTTTAGCTTAGTGGTCGTGTCCTACAGTCAGCGTGTGCTCTGATACCATCTCTGTAGCGACCAGACCTCAAACAGTCTGATCTCTGTGCTCCGGTGTCATCCCTAGATCAGTAATGCTGACACCACACAATACTCGGAGGATTTATAGCAGAGTAGCAATCACACACTTATTACATCGAGTGTCTCAAAAGAGAGCTCATTACAATAAATATGGCTTAAGGCCATCTAATAACGATAACAGCGGAAGGCTTGGAAGATAAGTGAGTCCATCAACTCCAACGGCATCACTGAGTATAGAACCACGACCTAAAAACTCCTTAACCGTCGTCTGAAAAGTCTGCAACATTAACGTTGCAGCCCGAAAACGGGTCAGCACATGGAATATGCTGGCAAGGTAACACATAGAGAGTAATGGAATGCAACAGCTATACTATATGCATATTTGGCTGGTGGAAAGCTCTATGGTTACAGTTTTTGCGTAAAGCCAATTTTTCCTTACTTCAAAGGAATAAATTTAATTACTATCATGGTGGTTGTTAAACATTGAGAATGGTTAACAGCATTCTGAATCCCAATTAAAGTAACATCATTAAACCCAACAAAATTAACTTTAGAGTAACATGTTGAGATTCACATGAAAATCCAAGTACTAGATACTCAAGATGTCCATAACCGGGGACACGGCTAACCATGATTAGTTTATTACACTCTGTAGAGGTTTGCGCACTTTTCCCCACAAGACTCGATCGCCTCCGTTTGGTTTCTCGCACTACAGGGTGTTTGAGAAACGGATGACCGAGACATAGTCTTTCAGAAGCGCTAGCACCTTACGATCGGGTAGACCGTACCACCTACATCCCCTACATCTGCTAGTCTACCACTGTAAGAGTTCACACAACTTAGTCAACTATGCCAGAGCCCATAATGGCTTGTGGCTGCACACGGAAGTTTCTAGTATGAATAATCTCATGATCCCTTTGAGCCTGGGTGGCGGTCCAAAAGAAAAACAGGCAAGTCCTGGAAACCCCAGGTGCCTCAATCCACCCAGATGTGTGTTTAAGTTGCCACCTTAGATAAACCATTAATTATCAATCTCACATCTGTCATGGATTTCACTCACCCAATCCACGTCTACTAGCATAGCATGGCATGATAAGAAAACGTAGAAGTAACTCCCAAAGGTTTGATAATAAACAGGTAATAGGTACTACCTCAACTACTTCCCATCCCACAATTTAATTAGATCCTAGTCATGCAATGTGTGAGGATTGATCTAATGCAATAAAACTGGGTTGTAGAAAAAGGTATGATCAAAGTGTTACTTGCCTTGCTGATGATCCGCGAAACCTAGAGATTCAACGTAACAGGCGGCGCACTCCGGGTATTCTATCACAGACAAACAAACAAGCATACAATATGTACTCCTCTAATGCATAGGTAAAACTCAAATAGAAATCTAACCAGAAAGTTCAACTTAAGAACCCTGGTTGGCAAAAAGAATCAAATCGAACGAAGCAAAAGAAATCAAACGTCGAAAGAAAACAACTTCGTTCTAGTAATCTGGATCTAGGGCAAATTTTACAGTAGCAAAAACATGTTTAAGTTGATTATTCGGAAAGAGGGTTTCGAGACAAAACTCCAGGCGCTTGAATCGCCTGATTCCGATAAACGAGCGAAAAGTTATAATAAAACGAAAATCGGATCAGAAATCGCGATCAGAAAATAACCGCGAAAAATCCGACGAAAAAGAAAAACGACGAACAGAATTTTTTTTTAAACTGCACGGAAAACGAGGCGGCGGCGAACCGCGGGCGGCGCGCTGCTCCGGCGAGTCGGCGGCGAGGCAGCGGCGGCGGCTGGCGGCTGCAGCGGCTGCGGGGCTGGGCTAGGGTTAGGGTTTCGGCTGGGGCGGCTGGGCTTTCGGGCTGGGGCGGCGGCTTATAAAGGCCTCGGCCAGCGGTGTCCTGGCCGAGTACGGCCCATAGTCGGTTCCGCGCTTTTTTTAATAATTCCACTCGGAAAAAAAATAAAAAGAAATACTAAACGGACTCCAAAATTCAAGAAATAAATTTTCCTGGGTTTCTAAAATCAAGTCCGATAAAGTGAACATTTATCTGGGCCCAAACTACAACTTTGAAAAACGCGCATTTTTCCTAAATTCAAATAAAATACCGAAAAACTCCGAAATAAATCTTATTTGATTTTTTATTAAATCCTCAATATTTCTATATTTTGGGAAAGTCATTTTATTCCCGCTCTCATATTTTTTAATAGAAATAATTGATGATAAAATAAATAAAATCAAATGATCCTGTTTACATAATTTGAGAAAACTCAAATATGTCAATAACGAAATCCCCAACTCTCTCCGTGGGTCCTTGAGTTGCTTAGGATTTTCTAGGATCAAAACCAAAAGCAAAATAAAATATGATATGCATGATGACCTAATGTATAACATTCCAAATTGAAAATTTGGGATGTTACACAGGCTATGGGAGAGGAGCTAGCCAATCTATTGGAGGCCGGATTCATCAGAGACATAAAACATCCGGACTAGCTAGCAAGCCTGGTGATGTTACCAAAGAAGGACAAATCCTGGCGCCTGTGTGTCGACTTTAAAGACCTTAACAAGGCTTGCCCAAAGGATCCCTTCCCCCTCCCCCACATCGATCAAATTATCGATGCCACCGCAGGACACGATTTGTTGTGTTTCCTCGACGCATACTCCGGTTACCATCAAATCAAGATGGCAGAATAAGACCAAGCCGCAACAGCATTCATCACACCATACGACCCATTCTGCTTTAACACAATGCCCTTCGGGCTAAAAAACACCGGTGCAACATACCAGCGCATGATCCAGACATGTCTGGCAAACCAGATCGGCAAAACAGTGGAGGCGTATGTGGATGATGTGGTCGTCAAATCAAGACATGTCGAATCCCTAGTAAACGACTTAAGGCTTACATTCAATAACCTCCGAAAATATGACATCAAGCTCAACCCAGAAAAATGCGTCTTCGGCGTTCCAGCCGGAAAGCTCTTGTGCTTCATTGTATCCGGTAGACGAATTGAAGCAAACCCAGCCAAGATCCGAGCTTTGTCACAATTGGATGTCCCAAAGGACCTTAAACAAATACAAAAATGAACCGGGTGTGTGGCGGCTTTAAGCCGCTTCATCTCCCGCTTGGGAGAAAAGGCACTACCCCATTATCGCCTCCTTCGGCGCACCGACCACTTCGAGTGGACGGATGCCGCCACGGCCGGACTTGATGAAATAAAAGCCATATTGGCAACAAACCCAGTCCTGGTCGCGCCAATCACCGGTGAACCAATGTTATTGTACATTGCAGCAACACACCAAGTTGTCAGCGCAGTGCTCGTTGTCGAGCGGAAAACATATGGACACAAGTTCCCCCTTCAAAGGCCGATCTACTATGTGTCCACTGTCCTCACTCCATGCAAATCACGGTACCCGCATTATCAAAATATTGCATACGTGGTATTCATGGCATCCGGGAAGCTACGACACTACTTTCAAGAGTGTTCCATAACAGTAGCCTCGGAAGTACCACTCAACGATATTATCAACAACCGCGACGCAACGGGCCGGATTGCAAAATGGGCCATCGAGCTTCTCCCGTTCGATATAACCTATAAGCCACGGCGAGCTATTAAATCGCAAGTTTTGGCCGACTTCATCGCAGAATGGACGGAGGCCGAGCTCCCTAAAGAGTACGGCACATATTCAAACTGGATTATGCATTTCGATGGCTCCAAAATGTTGGCCGGACTGGGGGCTGGCGTCGTCCTGACGTCCCCCACAGGAGACACAGTCCAATATGTGCTCCAGATCATGTACATGGATTCCAACAATGCAGCCGAATATGAGGCCCTCCTACATGGTCTCCGGATAGCAGTATCCATGGGTATCCAGCGCCTAGAGGTACGCGAGGATTCAAACCTCGCGATATCCTAAATAAATGGAGACATCGACGCCAAGGACCCAAAAATGGCAGCTTACCACAACGCCATCCTAAAAATGTCAGCTCGGTTCAAAGGGCTGGAGTTTCACCATATAGCCCGAGAAAACAATCAAGCAGCGGACGTCCTGGCACGCATCAGAGCAAAACGCGATGCAGTCCCCCCCAACATCTTTTTGGAAAGATTGTTCAAGCGATCCGTAGCATGGGAGGGGGAACCCGCAAATAATAGCCCGGACCCAGCCGCACCACTCGACGCCGAACAATCTGACACAATTGGAGGCTCTGCCAATGAAATTACACCTTCAGCCCACGTAATAATGGCGGTCATCGCCCCGTAGACAGAACCATTCCTAGCCTACCTTACTAGGCAGGAACTCCCGGAGGACCAAAATGAGGCCCGCTACGTAGTGCGGCGATCTAAAGCCTATAGAGTCCATGAGGGAGAGCTTTATAAGAAAAGCACTACCGGAGTCCTTCAAAGGTGCATCTCCGAAGAGGAAGGGCGGAACCTTCTGGCTGAAATTCATGCCGGACTCGGTGGTCACCACGCCGCTGCTCGGTCCCTTGTTAGCAAGGCTTTCCGTACAGGCTTTTATTGGACGACGGCACGGGCAGACGCTCAGGACCTAGTCCAACGATGCGCTGGTTGCCAACCTTTTGCCAACCAAAGCCAGATGCCACCCACCGCACTCCAAACTATACCCATCACTTTGCCTTTTGCGGCCTGGGGGCTTGACATGGTCGGACCCCTTAAAGGTGGGACCGATAGGAAAAAGTACTTACTGGTCATGGTGGATAAATTCACCAAATGGGTAGAAGCCAAGCCTGTTAAAACGGCTGAATCCGGACCTGTGATAGACTTCACATCCGGGGTTGTACACCGTTATGGCGTCCCCCGTAGCATCATAACCGATAACGGTACATACTTTACCGCAAATGAGGTAAAACTCTGGTGCAAAAACATGGGCATCAAGCTCGATTATGCTTCCGTCTATCACCCACAAACCAACGGCCAGGTTGAACGCACAAATGGTCTTATCATGAGCGGCATTAAACCCAGACTGGTGCGGTCCCTCAAGGAATCTAACACGCACTGGGTAGAGGAGCTCGACTCCGTGGTATGGGGGCTGCGGACCACGCCAAATCACCACTAGATACACACCATTTTTATGGTATACGGCGTAGAGGCAGTTCTGCCCTGCGACATAATTCATGACTCACCTAGAGTGCACATGTATGAAGAAAGAGAAGCCGAGCTCGATCGGCAGGACAACTTGGACACCCTGGAGGAGGAGCGTGACGTGGCAAAAGACCGTTCCGCATTTTATCAACAGCAGTCCCGAAGATATCAAAGCAGAGAAGTACGGGCCAAAAATTACAATGTTGGCGAACTAGTTCTACGCCTGCCGGATAAGAAAAAGGACAAACTCAAGCCCAAGTGGGAGGGTCCATTCATAATCGACCAAGTCCTGACTGGCGGGCCGTACCGCCTGCGAGATGCGTCGGATAACCGACTCGAGCCGAACCCGTGGAACGCCACCCGTCTCCGAAGATTCTATGCCTAGCGCCGGACTCTGTGTTCGTCTCCTTCCTCTGTCCATTTTTTGCATTTTTCTGTCTTACATTTCTCTCCTTCCCCTCTTTTCTTTTATAGCCCTTAAAGGCTCATCTAGTGACGCGCCACTCGCGCTCATTAAACCTGGGGGCTTCTTTAACAGAAGCTTATTTATACGGGCTTCACGCCCAACACGTCGGATAACATAACTAGTTGGGCACTTGTCTGATAAAGCACTAATGACCCCTACGCCTGGTCTCCACGCATACCACGGTTCTTATATAACCGCTATGGTATTCGGACACACTCCAGACTGTCAGGTCCCAAGGTTGAAGTGAAAAGGTCGGCAACGACAAACGATCTACAATCCGGCTAGAAGGCATTACATATGTCAATTCAAAATTACATAGTCATTCTGACTGATTGTATTCCTCTTCTATACCATCTAACAGGCTGTCTAATTTACAGTCCTGCTGGGAATACTTCGAGGCCAACTCTACTTGGCCGTATACTAAGCTCACAGGGATCTCCTTCCCGTCAGGCCCCACTGGTCCGACCTCGGCCATGTGGTTTGGGTCAGACTTCGTAAAACGGGTCTTCACCATGGCCCGGGCTTCCCTAGTGCCTTGTCTGCAGGCCGATATCTTCCACAACCGGAAGCGCCGCCGAGCTCCCATCAGCTTCTCCGCAAGCTCTCCAAGGCCCTCGGGCATGGAGTGGGCAAGCCATAAGGCTTGGGCAACGCCTCGCATCGCCTGCCGAATTCGCTTGTGCAGTTGCATGAGTTCGGGAAGAAGGTCACCCGTAGAATCGGGCATCTCCTCTGCAGGACGACCTGTGAGCATACCTACAGACATTACTCTGTTAGTCGACTTCCTCGCCGAACTCTTTTTTCAAAGTTCGTTCAAGCACTTACTAAATATGCCGCGTTGAAGCCGCTGATTCTCCTTTGTGGAGTCCGACAGCTGGCCACGAACATCTTTAAGTTCGACGTCCAGCCTGGTGTTGGCATCCTGAAGATCATTCTTCTCTCGCCTCACCTTTGTCAACATACTCTCACCGGCCTTTAGCCGGCGTAAGAGTTGTTGCTTTTCCGGATCGAGTCCGACGCCATCTGCAACATGATTTGTCAGATTTTCACCCACACCGCACAATACTAATCTTTCGAAGTGTATCTTACCTGAGGGGGTCTCTTTGGGCTCCCCCGCTGCGGCTAGTGCGGCCTCTAGTTGGGCCTTGCACTTTTCCAGCTCCTGGGACAGTACAGTATTCTTCTCTGTAAGAACCTGCATATTAAATGATCCTTAAATCAGTTGCTCTAACTGTTTCAAGTCTCGGGGGCTACTGGTATATATATATTTGACCAAAATTTTCTTACCCGTATGTCTTTTACATACTGCTCCGTGGCTCTGGCTAAACCATTTTGAGCGGCACGGAGGTACGCATCTCCCGAATTAAACGCATCTAAAGCCTCTTGGGAGAAACAAGCGTCGCGTAGAACTGTCCGGCGACGCCTGTGGTTCATGGCACTCTCCACTTCAGAATTTGTGGCAGACAGCCTGTCCGCATCCTCTGTCGGAGGAGCGTCCGGTGCGCGCCTTGTGCTCGCCTCCGCTTCCTGGCCAGACGTTGGGGCCTGGCTGGTAGAGGCACGATTGGCAACCTCTCCGGATGTAGTCCGGCGAGGTCTCTTTGTTCTGAAGATAGCACGAACGTTAATATGCCCTGACAGAATAACACTAGGCAGACAGAGGGTGCGCTATACCTTTGCGCCGGCATCTCAGTCTGGACTACATTCCTTTTTGCCCCACGGGGCCCTGCGGCCCCTCGTTGGCTAGCCGCCGCAGGTTCGGCCTCCTGCCTCGGAAATCTCCCCTGCAAAACATGATTGTCGTCAGAAACACCGGAATACGTGAGAGTGGAATCTCTCTCAAGGGAATGAGGCTCCCATTTCTGTCACCTGGGAGGCCGGGATTAACCCTGGGTAATCAGCCGTGATGGCTACCAAGGTATTGTCCTTGCTTAGCTGATGGAACACCCCGTCGATAAGCTCCACCGATATGTCTGGATCCTCTTCGGAGTCCGGATGGAGGGACCGTTCTGGGTCCTCGGGCTGTGGAGGGCGGCTGTTTATATCCTTTACCACCTGTCGTAGTTCCTGCATTGAAGTTGTTAGACTACATATCTAACCGTGGGAGTATAAAACAAACGGGCAAGCGCGGTTGTTCACTTACCCAACTTGGAGGATCGTACATAGTAAATCCGGCCTGCGGGTTGACGCGGAGGAATTCCTCCTTTTCTCCCTTGTATAAAGAGGATAAGATCTTTACTAGAGCGGCAGCTGAGGCCGGCCCCTTACGACCGTAACGGGTGGCGTCATCCTCCCCGTTGAAATCCCACATGGGGTGGCCTCTATATTGAAGTGGATGCATCCCCCGCATAATGCATGCGGCCATGACTCCGATCATGGTTAGTCTGGAATGAGCCAACAGTCTTATCCGGCCCATCAGGTAAAGGACGTCTCTGTCGCTTTCTCTCTGAGAGCTCCGCGGATGCCAGCTCAAGCGTTTCTGCAATGGAGCACTATTGAACTCAGGGAGGCCGACCCGGATTGGGTCCGGCAGCGGGACGTCATCTATGTAAAACCATTCTGAAGGCTAATCCTCGGACACCTTCTTTGGGGTTCCGGATAGGTATCCGGTCCCGGCGATGCGCCATACTTCGGCTCCGCCCACTTGGTATATAGACCCCTTTTGCGAACGGGGCACCAGGCAGAATAACCTCTTCCACAGCGTGAAATGAGCCTCAACGCTTAAAAATAGCTCGCAAAGGGCGACGAAACCCGCAATATGCAATACGGAGGCGGGCGTGAGATTGTGCAGCTGGAGGCCGTAGAACTCCAGAAGCCCGCAGAGAAATGGATGAATTGGACATCCCATTCCCCTTATTAGATAAGGGACGAGGCACACCCGCTCTCCTTTAGAAGGATTGGGGGTGCTCTCCGCTTGTTTTCCACCATTGTAGGTGGCGAGACCGGCTCGGACCGGGACCATGTATGCCTGAGGGAGAAATCCCTTGGCCTGAAGCGACACTAACTTGCTATGCGGGATGGTGCAACTCTCCCAGTCCCTGGGTTTGGGACCGGAAGGGCGAGGGGAGGAGCCGCGACGGCTGGTCATGTTGGAATGGACCTTTGCTGGAAGCGCTCTGATGATAACTCGCGGAAAGGAGAAGATGTGGTTTGGACCTAAATCCCCATCCCGTTAAATAGGCGGCTCGTTTATACGGCTAGGGGTGTGGATGTAAAAACGCCCCAGCTTTTCGCATTCATTTGACACGTGGAAGACGGCCATTATTGGGCATGGAAGCCGAGGAGCACTACATTATAAAAATCGGACATCATTCCTGCAGGTACACAAGATTTGGAGAAGAACCCGCCTTGCAATGCCGAACAATCTGCGCGCCGAACTCGTCGTCATTGAAGCCTGGTTCGGGGGCTACTGAGGGAGTACTGGATTAGGGGGTGTTCAGGTAGCCGGACTATACCTTCAGCCGGACTCCTGGACTATGAAGATACAAGATTGAAGACTTCGTCCCGTGTCCGGATGGGACTTTCCTTGGCGTGGAAGGCAAGCTTGGCGATGCGGATATTCAAGATCTCCTACCATTGTAACCGACTCTATGTAACCCTAACCCTATCCGGTGTCTATATAAACCGGAGGGTTGTAGTCCGTAGGCGATCAACTCCATATACAACAATCATACCATAGGCTAGCTTCTAGGGTTTAGCCTCCTTGATCTCGTGGTAGATCTACTCCTGTACTACCCATATCATCAATATTACTCAAGCAGGACGTAGGGTTTTACCTCCATCAAGAGGGCCCGAACCTGGGTAAAACATCGTGTTCCCTGCCTCCTGTTACCATCCGGCCTAGACGCATAGTTCGGGACCCACTACCCGAGATCCGCCGGTTTTGACACCGACACCCCACCCCCTACGCCTACATGTATTTAGATGTGAGTTGCAAATGCTACACATTACCACAAATTCAAATAAAATGCGAGATTTTTCAATATATAGTATTGTTTAGATTGCTCGATATTTATTTGTAAGCTACAAATGCCACACATTATCACAAATTCAAATAAAATGTGAGATTGTTTGATGTATAGTATGTTTTAGATTGTTAGACATTTAGCTGTCAGTTGCAAACGCCATGCTTTATCACATTATGGTATAACATGTGCAAAACCACAACACACATATCACCACTATATTCATGCGTGCATATGTTTATAACACTATGATCTCCTATTCAAATATATGAATCCACTTTTATATCAAATTATGATCTTTGTTAGTCTCTTACACCCACACAATCCTCTAACCTTTGTAGCTAGCACTAAATTTCTCTCGTGCATGCACACACCCCCCCCCTCCCTCAGTATTCTATCCATCGCACACATTCTTTTTTTTCTTTCGGTCGTTCTCCCACAGTCTCCACAACTCCTTTCCAACACACACCGATTGATAAACCTCTCCAGCGATGCCTGCCTACAACATACACACGCACCTTCCATCTCCTCCTTTTTGTGTCCATGCCTCGTGTCTCTCATACCGTCCCACACACGTGTAAACTCTCACCCCTCTTTTCATCGATCTCACAATCGCACACTCCTCCCCCTATCTAGCTAGTAGCTCAGCCTCTCGCACCACCTCCTAGCTGCATTCTCTCTGTCTATCCGTCTCGCTGGGCCTTATTTGCCTCTAACAAATGGATGTACACCGTCCGATCTCCCGCTATACATATAGCTAGCTAGGTCCTTATAACTCATTTTTTCCCATGCGTCGATCGATCTACCTCATTAGTTATGTCTCTCCCTTCCTCCGACATACAAGAATTGATCTACCGATCTAGTTAGGTTTGCTTACCAAACACATGGTTCCCCTTCATCATCGATACATGCATCCTGACACATCTATCACGCACAGGCATGCATAGAAACACATCCCCACTCTTATTGATAATATTGCAGTTCTACCCCCAGTTTGTCTAGTAGGCCTCTCCCACCATCTTCGAGAAGCAACTCCATCACCCATCCAACACTCTACCCCTCTCCCTCCCTCTCTCTCTCTCCTCTCTCTCTCTCTATCCCAACCTATTTCCTGTCCTTCAATTATGTATGGATGTCAACCAATCCCCCAGAAGACATAGTTGGGTCTCTCCTTCTCAACAAATATACGAGTCGTTCTACCTCTCTAGTTAGGCGTCTGCCTCCGCCCCCCACACACACACACACCGATACATCGTGCACTCTAGTCAAGTCCCCCTGCCACACACAACTTGCCTCGTGCCCTCTGATGTTTCGGTAAGTCAGTCGCCCTATATCTTTGACTTACACACACAATTTCGATGGCTCTCTTCACCGATCTCGCACCCACCCACTTGATCCTCTCTTCGACTCTATCGATATCTATGACTCCTCCCTCTCTTGTCGTGGATCGCCCCATCTATATATGATATAGATAGGCCTCTATTTCACACACATTGCATGTGTCAAATTTTTGTTTGAGATGTCATCGACACATATTCCCACAAATACATTCACGAAATCACCTCCAGCAAAAAACACTCACGAACACACACGCCATCTGTCTAGGTTTGTATCTCTCTCACACACACCCACGTAGGTGGGGGACGTGCACGAAGAGAAGAGGTGCGTGCACGGCGCACATACTCCCGTCTCTTTCCCAACCACACTCGCGCAGGTACATGGTGGAGCTCATTTCTATACGAAAAGGCAGCCCACGTGGTAATTTGACATGTGTACTAGTTGTCCACTTGATGGAGGATTGTCTACCATGGGTGAACAAACAAATTGTGACTTGACGCGTTATGTTAAAAAAGAGGCAAACCATGTGGGGCCTACCTTAGAGGCAAGGCTCTATACACTCGAGATGCTCTATACGTAATACTTTTGATGTGTCCTGTCTACTCCTAGAACGAGGAGAAGCTTTCTTAGTATGCCATTTCCCCCGCCCACGGGCGAGGTGGCTCGCAGGACGAGGTGAAGCTTGCTTACTACACCTTACGCCCGCTCGCTCGCCCATGCTTGTGGTGGCTCGTAGGACGAGGAGAAAAATTTATTGCTCCCTCCGTGTACTCCTCGTCCCTACCTTGGTTAGAGATATCATCATATTGTTTGGAATATATGTCCTTTCGCAAATTTCAATATGAACTACTCCACTAGTACATACTCCAAATACTGATGTATATAGACGTACTTTAGAGTGTAGATTCACTTATTTTGCTCCGTATGTAGTCCATATTGAAACGGACGTGGACGTGCAACAATTCATTCGATCTCATATAGCCAGAACGATATATACTACAGTACCATTATTGCTCGACTTCCCGAAGAGGGGAAGAGCCAATCACAAGGTTAATATTTTGGAGATGCCAAGCGCAAGGTTTATAGGAGAATGAGTAGTAGTAGTGCTAGTAGTACGTACCAGTGGTATGTACTGTATGAGGAAGAAGGCAACAAGATGTATGTTTTGCGTGACAGTCTCTTCTTACAGGACGTGCTAAACCTAGTGGACCTCATTGTTACAATGGGACTACTCCCTATCATAGATGGCACAATTCAGAGTGGTGGGCAGCAGGCATAATTCAGAGTTTCTTAGTCTTAAACCCCATGAAGAAGTCCCATAGAAAGGAATAGCCATCCTCTACACGTGATCCTATGAAAAATGAGTAAATGAGACAAAAAGAGAAAGAGATAAAGTAAAAAAATCACCAGCCTTAAATCTAGCACTATTGTATCAGTGAATGATATTTCTACGTCATGATTGACATGGCTATATTATTAACCATGCTATGGAGGTAGAAGAGGATTTTTATTTATTCACGGAGGTAGCAGCAGATGGATATTCAACGAGGAGTGAAATGATGGCTGCTTCCTCGGTCAAACATAGAGAAAGATGGGCCTCGTGATTTCACGACTTATTAGTCATTATTACTGCATATACTCTTTGCCCATATATAATAACCAGGTGGTAGTACAGTGGTGGGCTATACTTTTAATAACCATGCTCGAAGAGAAGAGTTGCAAGCACCCACGCATGTAGTGTACTAGTAGGACTCTTTGCGTATTTGGCGTCTACTCCAACCACACATGTGACACGGTGGAGCTCATTTCTATAAGATGATGCAGCCCACGTGATAATTTGACGCGTCTAGTAGTAGTTACTTATAAATAATGGAGGGTTGGGAACCACGCAAGAACGGTGCCGCGTCATTTATAAATAAAGTTTTTTTTCTTCAGTGGCATGTACGCAATATAAATAGGTTCATATGGAGATAAAAAGAAACCGCCCCACTATATACATAGCCAGGACGAGCCTACACAGTTGCTTTCTAGGGGTGCTCTCTTCACACTATCTTGCACAAAACAACTGTGGCCACATATCTAACATCCGGGTGGATCACGTCCGCCGGGGGAAGGGGTGGATGCTTAGTGTAGATGCGGTTGCCGTCGCCGACGGTGAAAACCCACAGTCGGCACGTCCCGATCAGGGCTCCCCATCGTTCTCTCTCACAAAGCCGGTGAGGTTGCCTTCGTCCCTTGCTCACTGCCACGACATGGGAAGTTGCAGCCTCGCGCCGCCCTCCTCTAGGTTGAGCTACGTCCCGACATCCCTCAGGTACAACTTCCTTTACAGCCGGCTTGCACCACTGCTCTAGCTTCCCACATCACTCCATGTGGACATTTCTCTACTTCTTTGCCCCACACATACCTATACTGGCTTCTACGTACTGTATTTGTGATGAGTTTATGTCTCATCAACTAGTCCCAGTAATCTTATTCTAATCACGCTTCTTCAATTTCTTTGCCACAGGGATGCTCATCTCGATTTTGGTGAAACTGAACAAAAAGATTTGATGGTCAACGGGTTGCAAACTTCATTTCTTGGAAGCTCCAACGTTTCCATCAAATTAAAGCCTAGTTAGGGTTTACGGTTCAAGGGCTAGGGACTACATGGATTGTTTTTTGTTTTAGCTGTCTCTGTTCCAAAATAAGTGTCAACTTTAGTAGTAGTACAACTTTGTACTAAAGTTCGCATAAAGTTGAGACACTTATTTTGGAACGTAGGGAGTACATATTGGCTATGATCTGTCAATCATTGAGATGCAATAGCATGCAGGTTAGTCTCCTTTGTATTTTATGAAATGTTGCAACGGGCACCCTTGGACGCAAGATACATGAAACAGAAGCTGGAAGCTTCATAGCATTGCACAAATTTATCTTGCTGAGAAAATACAGTACATACTATACCAGTACTATGTAAAGAGTTAGGTGTCGCACGGTGTCCATAAAATATGGTGATAGTGTGAGGTGGGCCATGTAATCACTGAGCATGCGTGTTTTCACTGCTTTCGTACTCCTCCACGGTAGGAATGGAGAAAATTGTAATCTAGTAGTACTACCTCGTTTTGCCGAAAGCGTGGGACATCCAGCAGTCGTACCACCTCATTAATAATGACCAATGAGCCGTCAAATCACATAGACCCAGTAGTAAGTTGGACGGACGAAGCAACCACCACTCTTGAATCTGCTTCTCCCTTCAACGCAGGCACCAGTGAGAGGTCGCCTCCGCTCTGCCCGGGCATGAATGCGGCACCGATTCTTTGGAGCGGTGCTGACCGTTTCAGGCAGGAAGCGCGCGAGGGCGATGGAGGGGATTTGGGTGGGCTAGACTGGTTAGGAGCAGGTGTGGCAGCTATCCGCCTGTCCCGACCGGACGCCCAGAAACAAGAGGATGCACCGACTCTCGCAGCTAAATCGTACACTACACACCATCTCTCTATAGGAATGTGTCGCTCTCTCTAACACACACACACACACAGGTTCATAGAATAGGAATATCGTGCGAGTGTGAAGCCACAGGAAGTGAGATACAAATGGAGTACATACAAGAAGAGAAGAGGTGACAAATATTCCATCAAACCTGGACTAAGGAGTAGTACTGCCCCCGTCTAGGTGTTAAGTCATCTTACGAAAATCAGATATTCCCAAAATGTTTAGGCGTCGTCCATTAACTTCGCATCTCAATCCCCTCCTGGCCTTGTTGCTAGCGAGTGTTGTTACTTAGGGAGCGTTTGGATCCTTAGCAAGAACAGTTTATAGCCTAGCCGGGCAAGGTTAGGCGTTTGGAACTGTTAAAATATGTTAGCTTTTGTGGGCCAGCTAGCTTGGGTGGGCTAGAAAAACCTTGCTAGCTTAGGAGAGTCAGATCAGCTCTCTTCTGACAACAAACTTCGCGCACGGAAAAATTGGCCACCCACTCATGACAATGATTTTCATGAGGCAAGGCTGGTAATAAAATGAACTAAACCATTTAACCAAGCAAGATTGGCAAAGCGAAAGCTGGCTAGCTGGGCTAGCCGAGAAATTTCCTTACTAAGGCTAGCCATAGTGGGAGTAACTTAGGTAGTAGCATAGCACATCCCAAGAAAAAATTGCTTATATGGCATGGAGTTAATGAGGAAAGAGATGCTTGTGGTAACATAATATGTTACTGTAACATAACACACCCCAAGGTAAAATGAGTTTATATCTCAATTAATGAATACTTGCATGTTACCATCCATATGTTACTACCCACTATGAAGGTAGTAACATAGACTAGTAACATATGCATGTTACTAGTCCAAGTTACTCACCACTATGACCAACCTAAGAAATATAACCAAACGCTCCTTACTCTGCCTTGTTATCTCCCCCGAAAACCAAATGCATGGAGCGCAACTACGTGTTGATCAGGCAAGAAATCAAAGTCGGCTTGCATGCGAGTCAATACGTGGCCCTGCATAGTAGCTAAAATGGCATCTCTTAGTTGTTGTGATTAATTGTTGCATTTAGAGACAGAAATCAGGCCTTCGATTGGAGGAAGGACCGGCCAAGTTTCTCCTTCTCCTCCAATTTGCTTGCACCTTGGTCCCACTGCACCTTCTAACGTGACTTATTACACCTAGATGGAGGGGAGTAGTACAAGATACGGTGGCACACTGACTTAGGTCGAATACAAGTGCCCAAAAATGTGTGAATGTTATGATAAGGATTCACTTAAAATAGTACATGAGCGAACGTAGGGATCAATTGGACAGTGTTCACGAGCAGTAGTGAGATGTGTGAGGTAAGATACACCGCTGGCACTTTTAATTTTTCCTATTAATTTGTTTGTTTCACCCTCAGACTGGTGGGATCCAACATACTACGTGGAGAGAGGTAAGGCGACTAAGGCTGCATTATTTCTGTACTACCAACACTGCTCTAAATCCCCAAAGACCTTACCACCAAAGCCACATGACATGATTATGATTTAAATCCCAATGACTCCCACGCAAAAAAACACGGCATGCTTGTCAGACGAATGCAGGAACATATAAAAGGTTATTTTCCTCTTGTCGAACATAATGTGAGGGTGGTGTAGCTGGTTAGCCTGTTCGCTCATCAAACTTGAGGTCTCGGGTTCGATAACCACACCTGAGCATAATTTTGTTTTTGCTCGACTTCTTTCTTCCACCCAATGACAGGTAGGCACCGCATGACAGAGAGAGAAAGTGGTCTGGGGCGGTGCCAGGAGGATTCTTTGACTAGTTAAAATGGATGGATACAGAGCTATACGATCTAGTAGTGACCATATAATCACCTCATCACGTATACGCGCAGTCTCGGCGCTTGTTTTCTAGGGTTTGCACTCTTCACACTCTCTCTCCACTATATATATACACACTGGAGCCTCAGTGCTTGTAGTTGCTCTCTTCACACTCTCTCACCCTCTCGAGATCTAAACAAGACTTTGTTGGCCTCTCTCCCCTCACTGTTGGTCAAAGAGCCGACATGATCTGTCCATCGGGGAGGGAAGGAGGTTTAACGTTGTCGCCATCGGTGAGGGAGGGAATCCACTACCAACACAGCTATTCTCTTTCACCCAGCGGCGGCGAGGGAGGGAATCCGACCCCTTCTTCCTTCCTGCCATACATACTGTGGGCAGAATGGCCTCCGGTTGCCCACCGAACCACACCCCAAGAACCTTAAGGTATAATTTACTTATTCCACATGCATTGCTCTAGATGCATGTGGGCTTTTTCCGCATCTACACTCAAATCTAGGTGTTGGATCAAACAGGAATGTAGTGGGGAAAGTTGTATAGCATGAATCTAGGACGTGGTTCAAAGAGGAAAGGAATAGGGGAAAGTTGTGGGGAAAGTTGTATAGCATGAATCTAGGACGTGGTTCAAAAAGGAAAGGAAGGGGGAAAGTAGTGGGGAAAGTTGCATAGCATGAATCTAGGACGTGGTTCAAAGAGGAAAGGAATGGGGGAAAGTTGTATAGCATGAATCTAGGACGTGGTTCAAAGAGGAAAGGAAGGGGGAAGGTACTAGTACAGATTGGCTATCCAGCACATGCGTTGGTCAAAAAGGGAAAACAATGACAAACGCAGTATGCACATCTGTAATGAACTGATTTTTTTGTTTTGGGGGACAAGGCTGTAGAGTTTGAGCAGGACAAGATATGCTGCACTCACATAGGGAAAGGTGTCTAAAGGTAACAAAACTGGGACGAACACAAATATGCTCCTTGGTTGTTTGTTCTTTGTTGCAATAGATTGTGCATCACCCCTTCATACATTGGTAGATGCACATGGTGTTGGTGTATCCACTATCATGTGCAACTCTTTAGCTCTTGTTAATCTAAGGCCCTGTTTGGTTAAAATGTCGAAGGACTTTTTTTAGTCCCAACTAAAAAGTCCCTAGT
Organism: Triticum aestivum; assembly: GCF_018294505.1. Taxonomy (NCBI): domain Eukaryota; kingdom Viridiplantae; phylum Streptophyta; class Magnoliopsida; order Poales; family Poaceae; genus Triticum; species Triticum aestivum. Next base: position 379,729,917 of record NC_057812.1, on the reverse strand, counting down.
CCCTACCTGCCCAGGGACTAAACATGGACTAGAGGTTATTAAATGACATGCTAAAAGACCATGTTACCCCTAGTAATGAACAAATAGAGATAAGGTGCGATGCGGGGCAGGGGAAACTGTTGGAAAAGGTCCCAAAAAGACTCTCCCTCGGGGTCTTCTTTCTTTAGTCCCAAATGCCCACTTTTAGTCCGTAAAAGTGCCTCCTGTTTGGTTTAGATGGGACTGAAAGGGACTTGTTTTAGTCCCTACATCAAAAAGTCCATGTAAACAAATACCCAATAATGCCGCTGGAACATTTATGCAATGCCACAGTTAAAAGCAAATTACATGTTTAATGAATTTTATTGTTAATATAATCTCTTTGTTAATACGAATCAATGCCACCATTTGAGAAATGCTGCGGTCTTGCTTTCTTTCCCATTTAGATAAGTTAGATGATTCTTTTTGTTGGCTTCTGTGTCATCCACCATTATTGACCACTAGTTGTTTCCTTTGCACCTTTGTGTAAACAGGGTTATCCACTTCACCTCGTTGCTATTGTGACCTTTTGTTGCACTGCACAAAACACTTTTGTTTTAAGAGTGTTTGTTGCAGTTCAACCAAAATTTCACACCAACAACGTTGCTTGATTGCTTGATCTTAGTGGAACTACACAAGCGGAGATCTTACTTCCTACCCGTGTTGGCAAATTTGGTTCAGATCTTCTACTTGTGAGTTGTTGAATTCCGCATCATGAGAGGCCAGTACTAGCCTTCTTTCACATTATTGTGTAGTGTGCTTTCATATGTTGTGCTACTTGTACGGTAATGTTGGTTGATTTTAGTGAACTACACAAATGGAGACAAGAATTCCAATCTGTATGTGCACCGTAGTATCCCATTGAGGTAAGATAAGGATAGTTCACAACTGTTGGCCTGTATTTTTCCACTTTCATCAGAAAATTAATGTCGTCATTTAGCACTATACTTGTGCTCCCTAATTGACATGCCAAATCTTACATTGAAGGCAAAGCTTGTCTGTTATTGAACCAAGTGATGTAGGGGAAGAACAAGCAAACTAAAAACAAAAATTAACTCCCGGTGCTGTAATGAAGCACTAGAACTGTGATGACACAAGTAATGATATAGTTTTGCATCTTAATTTATTGCTATGGCTGGAACAAGCAATTTTTTTGCCACTCTTAATTTAATATGTAATTATCTATACTTGTGCAACCAGGGACTTCTTTGAAGATACCATATATTTAGTGGAACTTCACAAGAAGATGTGGGAAACATTAAACTAATCGAGGAGTATGTAGTAAGCATGACAACCATAGTAGATAACAACAGATGGTCCCGTAGAAGTGCTTGATCTGTATGCTCTACACAATAAGCCTCCTGACAAAGGTTGGTACTCGCCCATGGTTTTCATCCATATGATTGAGCTTTGTCATCTCTATTGGTGTTGTGCTACTATTTAGATACTATCATGAGAAAGTGGTATTGTCCTTGAGAAGTGCTTCATCTGTGCTGTTTTAAATATTTCGTTTCCATTTTTCGAGCAAACAGGGATGCTAGCATTTAGTTGTCCTCTTGTCTTTGCACAATCGGATCATTCTCCTCCGAAGAAGAATATGGAGTACGTGAAGTGACTAGTTTCGATTATTCCAGGATGAGGAAGCCATGTTTGTCTTCTCATCAGAAGGAGCAATTAAAGGATGGTTACATTACTCCCCACAAGACCAAACTAACTTCAGCTCAGAAGGACTGAAAGATCTCCATCTTTTTTGTTGTGATGCGCAAGTACAATGTTGTTCTAGGATTCTTTCCGGCGAGTTCCATTTTTTAAAAAAGTGTGCTCTACATGGACCATGTAGGTGCGTGTTTAAACTATCAATTCATAGTATGGTTTGCTTTATAGTAATCACTTTTTTTGTATTTGTGCAAACAGGGGTGCTCATCTTGATTTAAAGGGGAACTGCACAAAATGTTCATGAATACATCGAATCATTCATCTCCTCCACAAGAAAGGAGGAGCTAATATGTTCAAGGTATTGCAACATATAAAGGCGAAATCATACAAGCTACGCGTGAATTAGGTTGATTTTGATGGAATTGCACAAAAAGAATAGCTGGTTTATTTAGCATCTGGTGCCATGTCAATGTCTGAACTAATGGCAAACCCTGCCCATTCCACACTCGTAAGCATTTGATATTTTGGAATGGGAAAACCTTGTCAAAGTTTGCCCATTGATGTACGCAAAATAACACGCATTTGACATTTTGGAATGGGACAACCATGTCAAATTTTGCTCATTGATGTTAGCAAGAAGACGTGCGTTTGGTATTTTCGAATAGGGCGCCCTTTGCTGTAAGCAGCATCGATCGATTTTTCTTTATTCTTTAGTTGTGAAGTAGATATTGCTCTGACATGTCAGTCGCTGAGATACATAATCATCGTTTGTTTCGAATGTTCTCAATGAATTGCCACGCCTGTGTGTTTGATTGCAATGTACAAGAACGCTAAAAAGCTGCTCAAACTCTTTGTACTCCCTCTGTTCCTTTTTACTTCGCGTATTAGATTTCTTTCAAGTCAGTTGATTTTACATTGTGGATGTTCATACTTTTTTCTATAAGATTGGTCAAAGTAGAGATACTTTGACTTCAGACAAAACTTGTATGCGGACGAAAAAGGACCAGAGGGAGTACATGTGAAACTGCTGCAAACGAGGTGATCACCCTGGGAATAATGCTAGTATGTATTGTTTTGCATGTTCATCCAATGCCAGTGATTACAAGAATTTGAACTAATTGAACTAAATTCATTCATACACGGTCGGATTTCATATAAACATGCCGGATTTCATTACATTTCATACATTCCTCAACTACGAAGGGGTGCACTAGAGGTATAATTACTTAACCGAAGCTACCCACCTGTGTCCGGCAGAGCCGAACAGAAGCTTCTTCTCCAGCGGACTGAGCTTCAGTGACTTAATTACAGGTGCAGTTGCGTAACTGACATGTGGCCTAGCTGCTTGTTGGGCCCACGTGTCAGTGACCCAACTGCACCAGCAGTTATGTAACTGAAGCAGCGTCCTTCTCTAACATAGCTCTCCGACTCCACGTTGCCGCCAAGAAGCTAATCGGCCGTCAATGGTCAACCCACCTAGCTTGGCTTCAACTAGAGGGTAGCAGCGGTGGCCTTACTTGGACCCGAGCGGCGGCGACCTACCGTGTTCTACTCTTCCTCGTTTTCTGTGCGGTGCGGCCTAGTTAGCAGCGGGGCGGGGCCTCGACGGAGCCGGTGATGTCCTCTATCTCATTCCCGGCAAGGCGGCGCCTCGGCGGAGCGGGGGAAATCCTCCCCCTCATTGCCGGTAGGGCGGGGCGTCGTCTGAGTTGGCGATGTTGGCAGGGCGGGGCCTCGGCGGAGTAGAGCCTCGCCGAAGCCGATGAGGTCCTCCTCCTCTATGCCGGCAGGGCGGGGCCTCGGCGGAGCCAGCGATGTCGTCTGCCTCGTTGTTGGTGCGGCAGGTCCTCGATGGAAAAGGGCCTCGCCGAAGCCGGCGAAATCCTTCGCCTCGGTGCCGGTGGGGCGGGGCATCGGTGGAGCCGGCGGTGTCCTCTGCCTCGTTGTTGGGGCCGCGGGGCCTCGTCGACGCCATTGGAGCAGGGACTCGTCGGTGTCGGCATTGTCCTCTGCCTCATCTTCGGTCTCGCCAAACAGTGCCTCACTCGCTTCATCGCCCTCTTTGTAGGTGGCCGCAGCCTCCGCCACCCGCATGCGGTACCGCCAGCGCTCGAGGCGACCCTCATGGGCGGAGCGGTACCAGTCGAGCAGCGCCTCCTGCTTCGCCCGCTCCGCGGTGATCTGCTCCTTCGCCTGCAAGTGCTCCTGGAGGAGATGGTGGTTGTAGGTGGCATTGGCCTACGCCTCCCGGAACTACTCCTGACGCTTCTGCCTTACCGTGTCCATGTATTGGGCACGGGCCTCGCCGATGGTGATGGTGCAATGCACCGGCGAGGATGGCTTGCGGGAGGGGGCTAGCGTCGGATCGTTGACTACCATGTTCTCCATTTGGACGTCGTCATCCTCCGGCTGCCTACCGGCTTGGTCCATCATCCGCCCATCCTGAAGAGAGCTGGAGCGTGAGGAAGCCTTGGTGGGCAGTTGTGGTGTGGACAGGAGAAAGGGAACGGAGGCGGATGACTGTGGCTATGGCCGACGCAGCAGTTTATATAGTAATGGTTGGCGGCGGAGGGATGGACGTGTGGCGCCCGAGCAGCTGCCTCAGAAATCGTGTATCATTAATGTGGGCGGCAGACGGATGGACGACACTTGTGTCATTTAAAGGCGGAGCAATCGCCTGCACCGGGAAGCGGGGCGGATGACGCTGACAGTTTCGGGCAGAAAGCGCGCGCGGGCGAGGGAGGTGGTCTGGGTGGGCCAGGGCAGTCAGGCTCGTGCTTGGCAGCGGGTCGGTCCAGCAGCCGGACATGCTGGCTCACCAGCGAGCTCGCCGAGCTGAGCAACAAAAATCAGACGATGGACGTAGCTTCCGACCAGGAGCTGGCGCCACTGTCCAAGCCGGTTCATGCCGTGTTCACCATAGAGCAGGTGCGGCTGCACTTCTATACCCTAATGACGGAAGAGCTACCAGCAAAGGAGGACCTGTGCTGCAACCTCTATCTCCTCAACGAGCACCGGTGAACAAGCGAACGACAATGCCATCGCGGACATGTGGCCCTATGATCCTGGCTTCCCGAATGAGTAGTGGGAGCTGTATCACACCATCCGTAGGGCCCGTGAGGCCCTAATGGCAGCTGGAACTACGTCGGTATTTCCCCGGAGAGGGAGGGATGATGTAGCACAGCGACGGTAGAGTATTTCCCTCAGTTATGAAACCAAGGTATCGAACCAATAGGAGAACCAAGCAACACAACGCAAACAGCCCTGCACACAAATAACAACACCTCGCAACCCAACGTGTTAAAGGGGTTTTCAATCCCTTTCGGGTAACGCAGATAGAAATGGCACGTGGCCGGGAAACTATCTTTACGGGATCCTCCCCGGCAACGGCGCCAGAAATTGCATGTTGACAGGAGAAAGTTGTAATAGATTGAAATAATAGATCGCAAATAAAATAAAGCGCAACAAAGTATTTTTGGAATTTTGGTTTAATAGATCTGAAAATAAAAGCAAGGAAAAGTAGATCGCAAGCCAAATATATGAGAAATAACACCCGGGGACTGTAGGTTTCACTAGTGGCTTCTCTCAAGAAAAATAGCAAATGGTGGGTAAACAAATTACTATTGGGAAATTGATATAACTTCAAATAATTATGACGATAGCCAGGCAATGATCATTACATAGGCATCACGTCCAAGATTAGTAGACCGACTCATGCCTGCATCTACTACTATTACTCCACACATCAACCGCTATCCAACATGCATCTAGTGTATTAAGTTCATGGAAAAATGGAGTAATGCAATAAGAACGATGACATGATGTAGACAAGATCCGTTTATCTATATGGTGGTAGATATAGATCTCGTCTTTTTATCCTTAGTAGCAACGATACATACGTGTCGGTTCCCTTTCTATCACTGGGATCAAGCACTGTAAGATCGAACCCACTACCTAGCACCTCTTCCCATTGCAAGATAAATAGATCGAGTTGGCCAGAAAGAACCCAAATATCGGAGAAGAAATATGAGGCTATAAGAGATCATGCATAAAAGAGATCAAAGAAACTCAAATACTTTCATGGATATAAAAACATAGATCTGATCATAAACTCGAAGTTCATCGATCCGAACAAACACACCGCAAAAGAGTTACATCATATGGATCTCCAAGAGACGATTGTATTGAGTATCAAGAGAGAGAGAGATATAAAGCCATATAGCTACTAACTACGGACCCGAAGGTCTACAAAGAATTATTCACGCATCATCAGAGAGGCACCAATGGAAGTGGTGAACCCCTCCGTGATGGTGTTTAGATTAGATCTGGTGTTTCTCGACTTTGCGGCGGCTGGATGAATATTTCGTCGACTCCCCTAGGGTTTTGGGAATATTTGGGTATTTATAGAGCAAAGTGGCAGTCCGGGGGGCACCCGAGGTGGGCACAATTCATTGAGGTGCGCCAGGGCCTCCTGGCATGCCCTGGTGGGTTGTGCCCCCTCAGGGCACTCCCAAGGTGCAACCAGGGCCCATCTGCTTCCTTTTGGCCCATAAAATATCATTGTAAAGTTTCGTGCCATTTGGACTCCGTTTGATATTGATTTCCTGCGATGGCAAAAACATGGAAAAAACAAGAACTGGCACTAGGCACTATCACTACTAGGGAAAACCTTATACACATCATCTTAGCAGTAGCGCTGGACAAAACAATGTGCTACTGCTACTTATTAGTAGCGTGTTTAAATAAACCGCGCTACTGCTATGTTTGTACTGGGTGCAGATGGCTAGCCCCACTTAGTAGTAGCGTCTATCTTCAACCACCACCGGTGCTACATTCCATACAGTAGCGCATATCTCGGAAACGCGCTACTACTTACTTACCTTGTCCTCACCACGCGCCCGACCCTCTCACTCACTCTCGCCCGCGCTGAACCCATCGTCCACCGCCGCTGTCGTCCGCCGCCGCATTGCTCCTCCACCGAGGTACTCCCTCCTCCTCCCTCCTCCTTCGGCCGCCCTCCTCCCACTGCACCTCCCTCCTCCTCCTCCAGCCGCCCCTCCCTCCTCCTCCTCCAGCCGCCCCTCCTTCCTCCTCCTCCGGCCACCCCCTCCCCCTCCTCCCCCGCCCCTCCCTCCTCCGATCCCACCGGCCTCCTCCCCCTCCTCCTCTCTCCTTCCTCCTCCCTTCCCCTCCTCCCTCCATCTCTTCTTTTCTGTTTTTACTATAGTTTTTTTACTATTGTATAATGTAGTTTCTTTTACTATTTTTAGTAAGTTTTCAAAAATAATTAGTAAGTAAATTAATATAACTACTTGAACTAGTTTATTTTTAGTAAGAAAATTAATAGAACTAATGTAGTTTTAGTCAGAAAATTAATATAACTAGTTGAACAAGTTTATTTTTAGAAAGAACTAGTTTATTTTTATTTATAGTAAGTTTATTTTTAGTAAGAACTAGTTTAATTAATAGAACTAGTTGAACATGTCACGTTTGTTGTTATTTTTTAGTTTAAGCAATTATTCCCGCATCGACGTCGACGATGCCTATCCCGTATCCTCGTCGTTGATACCGTCATTCGCTAGGGTTTTAGTTGTATTAGTGATGTTATATGTATTATACTATTCGGGATGTATTAGTTATAACTTATAGGGTTTTTGCTTTTGCAGAAATCTAGGAGCCCCTCCATCATCCCCGCTGTTGTCCCCGTCACCGACCCCCTCCGACCTCGAGGTGAGACCAGCCAAATCTCCATGTCAATATGAGTCCTATAAGATATGATGTAGATAAAAACATGTATATATTGTGTTGCTCAAATAGGATATATGGTTGCCCAAGTGGCCGGTCATGTTTGCAGGTTACACCTCCGAGTGGCCTATGTTTTGCCGGAGTGTTGATTAATTTCTGTTCCGGCAAATTTCAGGCGCTTGATATGTCCTTTTTAGCAAAGGTCATGCCGGAATTTTCCAAGAATTTTGGCATGGCTTGTGCTAGAATATGTAGGAAATATCGAGTGGCTTGGAATTTCTAGAAAGATAATTAAACAATATTTCAGGTTGACTTTAAGTCTGTCACGGACGAAGAATCCCAACTGTTGTCGTGGGGGTCGCTTCTCCTTCGTTCCCGTGTGCTAGACATTTTGGTGTAATGCACCTGGGAAGGAAAGGAGGAGAGACCATCACCAACGGTTTAATGTATACACCACGTGAGCTAAGAGTTTTCAAGAAAAGACTCGACAGACTGATAGTCAACCCGTGATGAATAATAATGATCTAATTTAGTTTTTGTAGTACATATATTTGATTCTACAAGTTTAATATTTGAATTATGAACATAGGAAATGTCATACTCAAATGACGAAAGTCTCCCGGGGGAGTGCGACTGGTGCAACGACGACCGAGGTCTATGCGACAGGCCTCACCTGGACGAAGATCGGCGCTTCAGCATTAAGCTCCAGGAGACATTCGATGTTGAAACGGTACGCAACGACGACAAGTGTCTTTTTCGTAATTAAGCACGACTTCAACTATTTCAACGTGTAATTTTCATATTTTACAATTCGACTAGCTTATCCCATGCCATGCAAGACGGTATGTCTTGGAGAGGATGGGTTTTGAAGACCATGAATATTTCAAAACAAAGAAAATACACCTAAGGACCCATCATGATATGGATTTTGAAGTAAACTGTACAATTCTCAGAGCGTAATCCATTTTGGTTGCCAAAATTGGGAAGCACTTTGCAAGATGTATGGTTTTTGTGAGGATATGATTGTCACCATGGATCTTGGTGATCCTGACAACGAGCAAGACAATATGGACATTTGGGTGCTTGTTGATACGCTTCCGATTCTACCGCTATGTGAGTTTCTCAAACATAGTTATTAACTAATTTATATTGTTTATTTCAAAATAGTTGACAGCTTATTTCCATGGATAGCTTATTTTCATACTTCAAACAATGTGCGGAATATGGTAGACAAAACCCACTACACCGATGGCTCCAAATTAACTTATAAGGAGAAAAATAATCTGATTGCATTTTGCACCAAACTTGAGAATTACAATGTCTATTATGGAACTCCTCCACATTATGGTCAATATGTGCCACTAGTGCACGTATTGAACGACAGTAACATCCATGGACATACCATGGTAAGATTTTTTACTATTACGACATTTGTGCATCTTTTGCATACTTCTAAAACTGAACTACATTGCTAACTACGAAGTTATTACTATGTTTTTCAACAGAAAATCCTGAAGGATTGTGTGCCTCATCTGATGTATCAGAATGGTCGCCTTGATGTTTTGAATATACGCCCAAGTCATCCTACGAATCTCACATGTCCATACCTGATTTCTAAAACCAGTGAAGACATGAAAAATCAAAGAATGGAAAAAATGTATGGACAGTCGTAAGGAGGTACTTGGAAGCAACATTGTGCGAAAGGCAATAATTGGAGACAGATAATCTCCATTCTCCATAATGGAGAGTCAAGAGCTTTCTTGTTTTATGCTATTTTACATAGGAGAATATAGTAGGTCTTAAGAGAATGTAGTAGGTCCTATGAGGTATAATGTTTGTTATGTGGTACAATGTGTTAGAGTTGATGATGAGGAGTAGTTGTGATTATGACTAGTGACCAACTTGCTATGTGATGTCTCATTGATGAAAGCGGTGATCATGAGGAGGTGTTATATGACAATGATGTATCACCCCGTGATGTAATAACTCATTATGATGTAAACACAATCTCTAAATTGCTCTTGTATGAAAACTTGTATAAAGGTGTATGAATACAACATGAAATAAAAAAGAAATAAAATACGAAATAATAGTAGTAGCGCGGGCTGGTAGAAGCGCTACTATTAGTTACTAGTAGCACTGCTTGGGGAAAGCGCTACTACTAAGTCGATATAGCAGTAGCGTGGGTTGACCCACTCTACTGCTAACCTTTAGCTGTAGCGCCGTACCAGTAGCGCTCCCTCCTGCGCTACTGATAGGCCTAAAACCCGCGCTGCTGCTAGGCTTTTCCCTCGTAGTGTATGTCAATAGGTTACTACCAAAAAATGATATAAAATGAATATAAAATGATTGTCAAACATCCAAGTTTGATAATAAAACACCATGAAACAATAAAAAATTATAGATACGTATCAGCATCCCCAAGCTTAACTCCTAATCGTCCTCGAGTAGGTAAGTGATAAAAACAGAATTTTTGATGTGGAGTGTTGTTCATCAAGTCAGATCATATTCTTTTCTTTATAACATGGACATTTGGACTTTTATATGATTCAAAGAAATAGTCTAGTTTTGATATAATAATTTAGATACTCGAGCATATCAACAAGCAACCATGTCTTTCAGAATATCAATGCTAAAATAAGTTATCCCTAGCCCATCATGCTCAAACATTGATCCATTCCTGAAGTGCACTCAAATATTAACTACACTCAATACTTGAGCATGATAATATTGCCTCCTAGTTGGTGCTTTTTATGAGAGAGGATGGAGACTCAAATTTCAAAATATAAATTGCATAAAATAAAAGAAAGACCCTTCGCAGAGGGAAGTAAGGATTCGTAGAGGTGCGAGAGCTCAAAGCGAAAAAATTGAGATAAAAACATTTTGGGAGGTGTATCCATCCCACCAACAAAAATGACTTAGAGTTCCCAATACTTTCCATGCATAGATGTATCATAGGCGGTTCCCAAACATAAAATTAAGTTTATTCCTTTTTCCACCATAACTTTCACTTTCCATGGCTAACCGTATCAACGGGTGCCCTCCATACCAACACTTTCCAAGGAATTTATTATTTGACAATATGAAGTAAATTCATTTCTTTTTGCATTTCGGGATTGGGCATCCCTAAAACCTTTGCCTTACTCTCATGCAATGACAAGTGAATAAACACACATCTTGAGAATAACACATCTAGCATGGATAATATTAGCCACCCCTAACCGCTCCGCGAGAGAAACAAACACACAAAAGAGAAGTTTATTTTGAAAATTAGAGATGGCACATGCAAATTTGCTTAGAACGGCAAAAGAATGCCGCATATAGGTAGATATAGTGGACTCATGTGGCAAAACTAGTTTAAAGGATTTTGGATGCACAAGTAGAGGTCATACTTAGTGCAAAATGAAGGCTAGCAAAAGATTGGGAAGCGACCAACCAAGAAACAAATAATCTCATAAGAAAGCATTAAGCATAATTAAAACCGAATAATGCATCACAAGTAGGATATAATTTTCATTGCATGATTATTGACTTTCATACTTGCATAGGGAATCACAAACCTTAACACCCATATTCTTACCAGAGCACAATTACTCATCAATATAACACACATATCACATCATCATATCTCAAAACTATTACTAAGAATCAATTTTATATTGTCCAATGATCTTCATGACATTTTTCTTTACTTTATCCTTCTTGGATATCTATCACTTTGGGATTAATTTTCATGAGTTTCTTTTCATAACACACATATAAGTGAAGATCATGGGCATAACAAATTTTCTTTCTCTCAAAATAATTTAAGTGAAGCAAGAGAGAATTTCTTCAAAATTTTACTAACTCTAAAATAAATCTAAGTGAAGAAAGAGAGCATTTCTTCAAAAAATACTAAGCACAACGCGTTCAAAATATATAAGTGAAGCACTAGAGCAAGTCCTAGCTCATAAACGATTTAAGTGAAGCATAGAGAGCAATTCTAACAAGTCATGACATAATTTTGGCTCTCTCAAATAGGTGTGTCCAGCAAGGATTGATAGCTTAAAACACAACATAAAACAAGCAAAGACACATATCATACAAGACGCTCCAAGCAAAACACATATCATGGGACGGATAAAAATATAGTCTCGAGTAAAATACAAATAGTTGTTGGAAGAAAGCGGGGATGCCACTCGGGGGCATCCCCAAGCTTAGTTGGTTGCTCATTCTTGGATAATAGCTTGGGATGCCGGGGCATCCCCAAGCTTAGGCTCTTACATCCTTCCTTCATCCATCGTAAGATAACCGAAAACTTGAAAACTTCAATCACACAAAACGCAACAAAGTCTTGTATAAGGATAATAAACCACTAATATAAGTGTTGTATCAAACCAATTCCTATTTTTTTGTATTATATCTACTATATTACAACTTTTCTATGGCAAAAACTCATCAAAGAAAATCATAGATCCATCAAAATAATCACACAACACAAAGAAAACAAAATATGTCAAAACAGAACAGTCTGTAGCAATCTGACTATTTTGAATACTTCTATGACTCCAAAAACTCTGAAAAGTTAGTACGACGTGAGTAATTTGTATATCGATCTACTGCAATTGGAATTGGAATTGTATCACTCTCTGGTAAAAGGTGAAAATTAATTTCGTGAGCGCAAACTTTCTGTTTTTCAGCAAGATCATACAACTATTGCCCAAGAAGATCCTAAAGGCTTTACTTGGCACAAACACGAATTAAAACATAAGAAACACAATCATAATATTAGCATAATTGCGATAACACTCAAGAACAGAAAGCAAAAAGCAAAAATAAATTTAATTCATTGGGTTGCTTCCCAACAATCCCTATAGTTTTACACCCTTAGCTAGGCATTGAGATTTCATTGATGCTCACACAAAAGGTAATAATTGAAACGAAGAGAGCATCAATAAGCATATGACAAACACATTTAAGTCTAACATACTTCCTATGCATAGGAATTTTATAAGCAAACAAATGATCAAGACAAGAAGCATCTACCATATGTAAAGAAGAGGAATAAAATATTGACGTTCTCAACATAACGAGAGGTAATTTAGTAACATGAAAAATTTTATAACCATATTTTCCTCTCTCATAATAATTATTTGTAGTATCATAATCAAATTCAACAATATAACTATCACATAAAATATTCTCTTCATGATACACGTGCATGCAAAGTTGACACTCTTCCAAAATAGTGGGATTGTCATCGAATAAAGTCATGACCACTCCAAGCCCACTTTTATCAAAAAATTCATAAGATTTAACATTATCCAAATATGTGGGATTATTTTCAGCTAAAGTTGACACTCTTACAAACCTACTTTCAATATTATTGCAAACATATTCATAATGAGGCTTAAATAAATTTTCAAGATCATAAGAAGAATCACCCCAATCATGATCATTGCAAAAAGTAGTAGACATGGCAAAATTTGCATCCCCAAGCTTGGGGTTTTGCATATTATTAGCAAAATTGACATTAATAGAATTTATAGTAAAATCATTGCCATCATGCTTTTCATGCAAGGAGCTATCATGAATCACTTCATAAATTTCTTCATCACAATTTTCAGATTCACGAATCTCAAGCAAAACTTCATAAAGATAATCTAGTGCACTCAACTCACTAGCAATTGGTTCAACATGATTGGATATTTCAAAAAGACTAGTGAGTGGATGGGGTTCAATATAATAGATTTTTAGCCAGCGAAGATGCAAGCATATAGAGGGCACATGGCAACACAAGCAAACAAAAGATCTAACGAGAAAAAGGCGAACGAAGAAGGGGGCGAATAAAACAACAAATTTTTGTCAAGTGGGGGAGAGGAAAACGAGAGGCAAATGGCCAATAATGTAAATTGCAAGGAGATGAGATTTGTGATTAGGAACCTGGTATATGTTGAAGATCCTCCCCGGCAACGGCCCTAGAAATTCTCCTTGATGGCAGCTGGAACTACGTCGGTATTTCCCCGGAGAGGGAGGGTGATGTAGCACAACAACGTTAGAGTATTTCCCTTAGTTATGAAACCAAGGTATCGAACCAGTAGGAGAACCAAGCAACACAACGTAAACAGCCCCTGCACACAACTAACAACACCTCGCAAACGCTGCCAGAAATGGCACGCGGCCGGGAAACTATCTTTACGGGATCCTCCCCGGCAACGGTGCCAGAAATTGCGTGTTGACGGGAGAAAGTTGTAATAGATTGAAATAATAGATCGCAAATAAAATAAAGCGCAGCAAAGTATTTTTGGATTTTTGGTTTAATAGATCTGAAAATAAAAGCAAGGAAAAAGTAGATCGCAAGGCAAATATATGAGAAATAACACCCGGGGGCCGTAGGTTTCACTAGTGGCTTCTCTCAAGAAAAATAGCAAACGGTGGGTAAACAAATTACTGTTGGGCAATTGATAGAACTTCAAATAATTATGACGATATCCAGGCAATGATCATTACATAGGCATCACGTCCAAGATTAGTAGACCGACTCCTACCTGCATCTACTACTTTTACTGCACACATCGACCACTATCCAGCATGCATCTAGTGTATTAAGTTCATGGGAAAATGGAGTAATGCAATAAGAACGATGACATGATGTAGACAAGATCCGTTTATCTATATGGCGGTAGATAGAGATCTCGTCTTTTTATCCTTAGTAGCAACGATACAGACGTGTCGGTTCCCTTTCTATCACTGGGATCAAGCACCGTAAGATCGAACCCATTACCGGGCACCTCTTCCCATTGCAAGATAAATAGATCGAGTTGGCCAGACAAAACCCAAATATCGGAGAAGAAATACGAGGCTATAAGAGATCATGCATAAAAGAGATCAAAGAAACTCAAATACTTCATGATATAAAAACATAGATCTGATCATAAACTCGAAGTTCATCGATCCCAACAAACACACGCAAAAGAGTTACATCATATGGATCTCCAAGAGACCATTGTATTGAGGATCAATAGAGAGAGACGAAGCCATCTAGCTACTAACTATGGACCCGAAGGTCTACAAAGAACTAGTCACGCATCATCGGAGAGGCACCAATAGAAGTTATAAACCCCTCCGTGATGGTGTTTAGATTGGATCTGGTGTTTCTGGACTCTGCGGTGGCTGGATGAATATTTCGTCGACTTCCCTAGGGTTTTTGGAATATTTGGGTATTTATAGAGCAAAGAGGCGGTCAGGGGGGCACCCGAGGTGGGCACAACCAACTAGGACGCGCCAGGGCCTCCTGGCGTGCCCTGGTGGGTTGTGCCCCCCTCAGGGCACGCCCCAGGTGCAACCAGGGCCCATCTGCTTCCCTTTGGCCCATAAAAAATCATCGTAAAGTTTCGTGCCACTTGGACTCCGTTTGATATTGATTTCCTGCGATGTAAAAAAATGGAAGAAAACAGGAACTGGCACTGGACACTATGTCAATAGGTTAGTACCAAAAAATGATATAAAATGATTATAAAACATCCAAGATTGATAATAAAACAGCATGGAACAATCAAAAATTATAGATACGTTGGAGACATACCAGGCCCTCTCCATCGTCCTTCGAGTTGTTGCACTCTCCGTGGCGCCGCCGTCTCCCGTTGTCAACATGGTCAACAGACATGAGAAATGAGGAGATGACTTTACTTGGAGAGGATGACAATAGGGTCCCACCAGGGCCATAGCCGCACGTACGCAAGTGCCTCCTTATTATATACAACTATCATTTTTTTCCTTCCTCCTAGTTTCCTGACATCACGATCCCACACCATTGTCAACCTATGTAGTCAATAAATGAGAGAATTACACAAGGAACGACCGACAGCTGGGATCAAGCACCTCAAGCAGTATTTGTGATTTTGAGGTGTGAGCACTGTAGAGTTTTTATTGAGCAATGTTTTCATTGTTGTTCAGAGGAGAGCAGGGCATTAACTGGGCAGGCTGTGGCCCATATAGCCCAGGCCAGATATCCAGCCCAGATATTAATTTTTTCAAGCTGAAAATGGCTAGCCCAGCTATAATTTTTTTTGAGGAATACCCAGGCAAGGTCAACTTGTTATTTTCCGCCCCGCTGGGCTGCAAATCTTTCCTAGGAGTGATGCATTAGGCCTAACAAGAAAATGGGCTTTAAGAAATAATAAATGGGATGTAATTATAAAATCTAGGTAGTAATTATAAAAAATGAACCAAGCATGTAATTAGTTTATAAAATATTATTTTTGGATTTTGAAATTTTTAATTTCATTAATTTTTGCGCGCACAATATTTCGTTGGAATTTTACATAATACAAATTTATATTGAAATTATATTTAATCTGACTCGAAATTTCGGGATAAAAATATTTCAGATCCCATCAAAATGTGGGAAATTTTATTGAATTCTGTTTTGAGCAGTTGGTTGAAATTATTAATCATTGTCCTAGCTAGAAAATGGGCTGTGCTTTCAACAAAATGTAAATGGGATGTAGTAAATTCCATTACAATTCAAAAATGGGTTGTACATTCTTACAAATTGCAAATGGGCTATAAGTTCTCTGCCACACACTTGTGGCCCTACTAAGTTGACGCGTCCCATAGAAAAAAGTAAGTTGACGCGTATGCAAGGCTTTGTCAACTTATAGTCAACACACGGTTCTAGCAGCAGTGGCCGTTGCATGTCCATCCAACGGATGTCGTGCTTCTTCTTCATTCTCGGATATTCTAGCTTCAGCCGCCCAAAAAATGATTCCTCCCCCTGACATCTAGGGCGCACCGTTTCGGAGGCTGACCTGTGGGCCTACTAAGTTGACGAGTACCAAGGTCTTTGTCAACTTAGTCAATATAAATGATTCTAGCTGTAGTGATCGTACGATGTCCATCCAACAGCCGTCGTGTTTTTCGACCTCTGGTCTTCTTGCTCCAGCTGCCCAAACCAGGGTTGGATGTGCCGCCTGCTCCTGCCTCCCATGTCCGGCTGTGCTGCCGCTGCTAGCCATGCCATCCCTCTATACTCACCCACACCTCCTGTTATTCCCCGGTGATGTCAGCCTCACACCGCAACCGAAGCAGTCAACCTATGTACTGCCCTCCGCGTGGGTATCCACTGTCGTGTCTTCCACGGCTCCGCGTCGTTCCCTTCCTAGGTCTCGCTGTCATCCACCGCCTTGGTGCTCTCGGCGCGGCGTGGTCAACGTGGTCAATGAAGGATAGCCATCGGAAGAGAACTTTAGGCGGTGAGGCTGACAGCTGGACCCACCAGCTACATCTTCAAACACAAGGAAGTGCCTCCTTATTACTCGCAAAATAAAAATGATTCCTGCCCCTGACAGCTAGGACCGAGCAGCTATATCTTTGCATGCAAGGAAGTGAGTCCTTATCCTCCCTGACCTTTGGGACCCACTTGGTCAAAGCGTACGTAGCATTGTCTGTCTGGTCGTGAACGTGTACGTACATACTGGTCGATCGGTCTCTCTGCAAGTATGAACCGTGGCCGAGTAAGTAGCGGCACATGTCATAGTAGAGCCCCCCATGTAGCAGTTCAGGCTGTCCCGTCTAAACCGTGTACACGTACATACAGCCACACACAAAAAAATACGGCCATGTACGTACATACGGGAGGGGTCTCGAACACCTACTCGCGCGTACGTATGGCCAGGGCTCATATACATGGCTGGGTCAGAATGAAGAAATTGCGTCGTCGTCGTGTTCATCAGGAGGCAATGGAATGCGTTGTGTTCATCAGGAGGCAACAGAATACATTGTGTTCATCGAGAGCCAACCAGCTTGGACGGAACAGCCGATCGAAATGAGGCATGGCGTACCACAAAACGGAGGAAACGGCCTTGTGTTTGACTGGCCACGGTTGAAACAGGATCCTGTTCATCAGGAGGGGTGTGGCGTACCGCAAAATGGAGGAAACGGACTTCTCTTGGACATCCTACGGTTGAAACGAGGTCTTGTTTATCGGGAGGGGTGTGGCGTACTGCAAAACGTAGGAAACGGACTTGTGTTGGAGTGCTACAGTTGAAACGGGGGTCCTGTTCATCGAGAGGGGTGTGGCGTACCGGAAAACGGGACTCCACGGGATATTGTTCATCTCCACTGTCGACCTCCTCCAGCCTCCACGGGCTACTGTTCATCCACCGTCGACCTCCTCCAGCATCCACCTGTGACTGTTCATCCAGCCTCCACCGCTCCTCCATCGGCTACTGTTCAACCAGCCCTCTCCACGGGGTCCTGTTCAACCACTCCTCCATGGGCTACTGTTCATCCAGCCCTCCACCTGCTACTGTTCACCTAGCCCTCAACGGGGTCCTGTTCATCCAGCCCTCCACGGGGTCCAGTTCATCCACCCCCAACCGGCTCGATCGGGGTCCTGTTCATCCAGCGGCAACGGCCTCTACTACCACGGGGTCCTGTTCATCCAACCCCCCACCGAGAACTGTTCATCCTACCCCCCCCCCCAACAACACTCACTATTCATCAAGGGAAGGAGGCAGCAGGGTTCGATTGGCTTCAGTTAGCAGCAGTAGCGAAGGAATCGCTCGAATTGGTTCAGTTAACAGCCATCGATCGATCGCTCGGGTTCGGTAATGCGTAGCCTGTAGTGCAATCGCTCGGGTTCAGTAGGTGAACGCCTTGCTCGGGTTCAATTAGAGCCCAGCGCCTCGCACCCACGCCCGTACGTGAACGGGAGAAACGCGCATCGCTGGGCTCCCGACCACCCACCGTAACCGGGAATTCCCTGATTTTTTCCTCACCCTCGCTTCTACCATGGTTTTTTCCGTCATGGACGGCCCAAAGAATGTCATGCAGCTGCGTCTCCGGCCCGCCCAAGACGAAAATTCCATTTGCTGTCATGATTTTTTGTCATAGAAGTAGGAGCCCACCACATCTATGATGATACCGGGTTTTGTTAGAATTTTCTTCATAGAAGTGTCATAAGAATGACAGAAAAAGTTTTCGTTTGGCCCAAAATGTCGCGGATGTGTCTTTTTTTGTAGTGTAATGACCGTTTTAGTGTGTAGGATTTCCGGTTTCGGCAAAACCCTTAGGTTCGAACACTGGGGTGCGCATAAAGATCTCTCCCCCTCTCTAGCTCTCACACATCATGATCTCACGTCCTAGCTCGACGAACCCAAAGAATAAGAGACACAAGAGTTTATACTAGTTTGGGCCACCGATGTGGTGTAATACCCTACTCCAGTGTGGTGTGGTGGATTGCCTCTTGGGCTGAGGATGAATAGTTACAAGGGAAGAACAACCTCCCGAGGAGAGGTGTTCTTGTGCTTTGTGAGTGTGGTGGCTTTGGTGGAATGAATCCGGTCCAAGATGAGATGCCCCCCTATGGTGGTGGCTAGTCCTATATATAGAGGCACGGGTCCTCTTCCCAAATATTAGGCAGGAAGAGATCCCACAACGGCCAATTTGAAGGGGGGCAGCTAGTACATGCTATCCTAACAAAAGTAGTTTTCGCCTGCCAAAGGCTCTGGTGGTGACGCCGTCTTGGGCTCCATGGTGACCTCCGTCCTGTCGTCCTGTTGGTCTTGGCCTTGTTGCACCGATATGGAAACCTTTGACTAATGCCTCGGGACTCCTCGTCTGCGCTTGCCTCTTTAGCACCAAAGAGGAAACGAGGACACTGCGCGCTGGCGCCCGCCTGGCTCCAGTCGTCATGGCTTGCGTCACACAAACCTCATGAGGTGTCCCTTGCCTTGATCTATCCGCCCCTCGTGAGCCGGCCTGGCGAGGCCGTCCCTGCAGAGGTCTTGCGTCGTCCGCCTCGCGAGGCTTGGCCCCTCGCGAGGGTCTTGAGTGTTTGCTGGTGAAGATGGGTCGTACAGGGCCGTTGATGGAGCCACGCTATGGGCCGCACGCAGGCAAGTCTGGGGACCCCCGTTCCCAGGACGCCGATAGTAGCCCTCTGCCCAAGGCGCGCTCGGGCTTGGCTTCGAGGCGAAACCAAAGGGCAAGTGCGGAGTGTCGCGGGCCCCAATAGCCTGCGGCCCTGCTTGACACGTGGCGATTGATTGGATGTGGGCGTCTCCGCTTCCCCATGCCGCCTCGGCAACTGCCCTACTTGATGAGTCCTTGCTGCATGCAGAAAAATATCATTATTACCTTAGATCATGGAGGCCAGCGGTTGGCCTCCTCTTAGCAATAAATGGGCAGGGGCGGAGCCCCTGTCGCCCATCTCTTCATTTGCTTCTCCCGCTCCTTCTTCTTCCTTGCTTCACTGCCGGCAGCGACACCCATCGAGCCTGCGAAGAGGCTCTCGTCTGCGGAGAAGGGGAAGGCTCGCCAGGAGGGGCCTGGCTCACCGGCGCCCAAGAGGGGGCGTGGCCGTCCACACAAGCACACCATGACCCCCGTCACGGCTCCTCGCGGTCGCGGTGGCGCTTCTTCATGTCGTGGTGGTGGCCTGATTCATCGGGGGCCCATCGATGAAGGGAGGCGCGCCATGGTCGTGCGGCCGCCCGGGCTGCACATCCGCTCCGTGGAAGTGCTGCTGGAGTTCGTCGTGTGGTCAGAGAACCCGGCTGGCACTTGGCTTCAGCCTCCGCGCTACTTTGTCGGCGAGCTGCCAGCCATTGGTCCAGGCGGTCTTTGGCTGCAGGCTGAAGGCTGCTGCAGCAAGGCTTCGTGGGTCGCGGTCGAGGTCTCTGCCGCAGGCAACGCAACCTTGGCCCGCGGCTGGCAGACATTTGCCCGCGCGCGCCGCTTGGACCGGTGGTGCTCCCTCCACTTCAAGTACGATGGGACGCGACCCTCTATGTGAGGGTGTTCGAGGAAGATGGTCACCGCATCGGGTGTTGCCCCAAGGACGGCGACGGTAGTGAGGTGCTCGGCCTCAGTGACGGCCGCGATGAGAGTGAAGGCGGGCTCGCCCTTGGCGCGGGCCATGGCTCGTCCAGCTATGGCGACTCTTATTTCGGCGAGATCTCCAGCAACGGCGGCTACGACCAGCCGCCACGCCGCCGCGCCTGCTTCGAAGGTGGCAGTGGGTCGCCTCGTCGCCGCGCTTCAGTGAAGCGCGAGGAGGGGTCTGGTTGAGCTCAAGAGAGCGCCATAGGCCCGTCCTCGCGACCTGTCGTGGGAGCACATTCCGCTTTTGTTTCATTCTTCCTTTCCTTCCTTCATTAAGAGAGAGACATGTATGGGGCCCCGCTGGGGCGTGCAACAACTATGATTTCTGAGTGGATGTGCTATGTTTATCATTCTTGTGTCGTGTTGCAGCATCAACGTTTTATGTTGGCATGTAGTAATAACTTAGCTTGATGCGCCTGAAGTAGTTTCCGCCTCGCGAGGCACGCATTCCCTGGTGCTTGGCGAGGCCTCCTGCGCTCGGAAGGCATCTAGGAACTGCAAAAATTCATTAGGAAATTCTTATCCTCTGAATCCTGACCGCAGGCACTGCCGGTCATGACTCAGCGTTTCGCATCGCTGTACCCGGGGGGCACGGATTGAGAGGGGTGCGCCAGCTTGCGAGCTCGAGCGTGGGTGCCTTGCGAAAAACAGGAAACCGAAAACGCGAAAACACTCACGAGGGCGCCTGTCCAGCCCCCTCCGAGGCATGCGAGGGAGAGTACGGGTCAAAAATGACGAACCGAGGGCAGAAAAGGAGGCAGCAAGGGCAATGGAACCAGGCCAGCAAGGAACGCTAGAAAGAAAATTCTCACTAAAAAGGGCAAGCCAACTACGAAAAGCACATGAAAACCCGCTTCCGGCACCTAGTCTAGTCTTCTTGTCCTCTCACCAGCGCAGAGCTAAGTGCTGCCAATAAGATGTGGGAGGGAGCCCCCGAGGTCCGAGGGCGGCACTCCTGAGACTCCGAGGCGTGTACATGCCTACTCATTATTACGTGAGAGTGTCACGAGCGAAGATCTTCACAGGCACTGGGCCTTGCTTCACAGGCACCGGCCCTTGCTTCTGGGGAAGAAACTCTGGAGGAGCTAGATGTTCCACGCGTTCTGGATGGGGATCCTGTCCTGCGTCTCCAGGAACGCGGCGCCGGGCTTGGAGACGTGGGAGACCCTAAACAAGCCCTCCCACATGGGTGAGAGCTTGTGCAACCCTTCCTTGGAGAGCACCCACCTCGGGACAAGATCACCCACCTCGAGTGTCTTGGAGCGGACGCTGTGGCAGTGGTACCGCCGCAGCGCCTGCTGGTACCTCGCAGCTCGGAGCGAGGCTTCACGTCTGCGTTCCTCCCCCAGCATGAGGTCCATCCCCCGCATGGCGTCCTGCTAAGCTTCATCAAACGCCAAGACCCACGCGGAGCGATGCCTGACCTCGTGTGGGAGAACTGCTTCTGCTCCGTAGACAAAGAAGAATGGGGTCTCGCCTGTCGGCCTGGTGGCGGTGGTGTGCATGGACCATAGCACGGACTGGAGCTCGTCGTGCCAGCCCCTTCTGCAGGCCTCGGGATTCTTCTTTAAGGTCCTAGTCTTGAGACCCCTCAGGACTTCCGTGTTGGCGCGTTTGGCCTGGCCGTTGCTCCTGGCGTGCACCACGGAGGCATAGCAGATCTGTGTTCCAAGGTTAGCACAATATGTTTTGAAGAGATTGCTAGAGAACTATGAGCCGTTGTCGGTGATGATGCAGTTAGGGACCCCAAATCGGCTTACGAGGCCCTTGATGAAGTTGACTGCTGACCCAGCTGGGATGGTGTGGACGGCTTCCACTTCCGCCCACTTGGTGATTTTGTCGATGGCGACGTAGAGGTAGCGGTAACCTCCAGGCGCTCGAGGGAATGGGCCCAGGATATCGAGCCCCTAGACCGTGAACAGGCATGAGAGCGGGATAGTCTGGAGGCCCTGAGCCGGCTGGTGGATCTGCTTGGCGTGGAATTGGTAGGCCTCACAGGATTTCACCAGCTCGGCCACGTCGTTGAGTGCCGTGGGCCAGAAGATCCCGCTGCGGAAAGCCTTGCCAACTAGGGTGCGCGACGACAAGTGGTGCCCGCAGTCTCCGCCGTGTATGTCAGCCAGCAACTCATTCCCCTGTTCCCTGGAAATGCATCATAGAGAAACATCATTTGGCTGCTTCCTGTATAGCTCACCATCCTGGGTGTAGTATGCTGTAGTCTGCCGGCCACACGCTTTGCGTCTTCCTCCTTCTCCGGCAACGTGCCTTGCATCATGTACGCCCTGAACTCCTCGATAAAGCACCCCACCTGAGGCTCAAGCGCTAAAAGGAGGCGCGCTCCTGAGGTCGGGCCGTAGGTGGGGGCTCCCAAGGCTGGTGGCTGGGGGAGCCCCTCCTGAGGTGGCGCCGGCTCCGCAGGCGGAGGTGCTGCCGAAGGCTTGAAGAGCCACTCCTGGAAGATGCCAGGCTCTTGGGGTAGCCGCTTGGATGCTCTTTTGGCAATGTCATCGGCCTCTTTGTTGGTGCCATGGGGCACATGCTGTAGCTCCAGGCCCAGGAACTACATCTCCATTTTGCGTACCTCCGTGAGGTATGCCTCCACGTGCTCATCCTTTGGCTCGTACAGCTTGTTGGAGAAGTTGATGAGGAGCTGCGAGTCTCCCTTGATGGTGAGGCGTTTCACCCCCAGGGCCACCGCAGCCTTGAGGTCGGCGATGAGACCCTCGTACTCTGCGATGTTGTCGGAGACCTTCTCGCCCTGCTAGTAGCAGAGTTACACGGCGTAGTAAAGTTTGTCCTCAGTGGGCGAGATGAGCACAGCTCCAGACCCCGCGCCCTACCGTGCAAACACGCCATCGAAGTACATGACCCAGCCATCCGGCGCTTCACTCCCTAGCGAGAGGGGTCGGTTCTCGCCTGCTTCGAGCTCCGGGGTGTTGGTCCATTCTGCCATAAAGTCGGCAAGTGCAGCCCCCTTGATGACCCTGGTTGTGCTCAACTCCAGGTCCATCGTTTGCAGCTCGATGTTCCATTTGGTGACCTTTCCCGCAGCATTGGGGCTCCTAAGCACTCTCTCCAATCAGTAAGCTGAGACAACCTTGATGGGGTGACCCTGGAAGTAGTGGGGCACCTTACACGAGGCCACCAGGAGCGCGAGCAAGAGCTTCTGAGGCACGGGGTATCGTGCTCTCGCATCTCGTAGCACTGTGCTGACGAACTCCACAGGGTGCTTGACGAGGGCGGGAGAGCTGACAGAGTTTTTGGCTCCTAAGGGCTGACGTGTTCCCTACGGGTCCCCAACTTCTGGGGCTTGATGACTAGCCGGGGTAGCCGCTGTCTTAGGAGCATCGCCTTGGTGCTGAGCTTCCTCATCCGGCTTGGCGACTCCACTTGACGGGCCCTTGACCTGGGGCTCCTCCCTGAGGGCCACCAGTGTTGCGCTGGCGGAGTGGGGTGTGGCAGACAGGTAGAGTACCAAGGGCTCGCGAGGATGAGGCACCACCATCATCGGCGGGCTGGTCAAGTATCTCTTGAGGTCTTGAAATGCTAGGTCGGCCTCTGGGGTTCACTTGAATGGGCCCTTCCTCTTCATCAGCTTGAAGAATGGCAAGGCCCGCTCCCCCAACCTGGAGATGAAGTGCCCAGCGAAGTCACACAGCCTACAAGCTTCTACATCTCCTTGAGATTTTGTGGTGGGATCATGTCTTCGATTGCTTTGACCTTCTTCGGATTGGCCTCGATCCCCCTGTGGGACACGAGGAAGCCATGCAGCTTGCCGGAAGGAACACCAAACACGCACTTCTCTGGGTTGAGCCGCAAGTCCACCTGGCGCAGGCTCGCGAAGGTTTCCTCCAGGTCCTGAATCAATGTTCTTGCCTCCCGAGACTTCACCACAATGTCGTCGACGTAGGCCACAGCGTTTCTCCCGAGCTGCCGCCCCAAGGCGATGTGCATCAGTGGCTGGAAGGTCGCTCCTGCGTTGCACAGTCCAAATGGCATGCAAGTGTAGCAGTATACCCTGCATGGGGTCAAGAAAGTTGTTTTCTCCACATCTTCCACCGCCATCTTGATCTGGTGGTAGCCTGAGAACGCATCCAGGAAACATAGCAAATCACACTCGGCGGTGGCGTCGACAATCTGGTTGATGCGTGGCAGCGGGAATGGGTCTTGAGGGCAAGCCTTGTTGAGGTTGGTGAAGTAGACACACATGCGCTCCTTCCCTCCTTTCTTCGGCACGGCGACCGGGTTCGCCAGCCACTCTGGGTACCGGACTTCGCGAATGACACCCGCTGCCTCCATCTTGTGGGTTTCCTGAATGATGAAGGACTGCTTCTCCACGGACTGCTACCTTGCCCGCTGCTTCACATGGCGCACGTTGGGGCATATCCTCAGATGATGCTCGATCACTCTTCTCGGAACCCCAACCAGCTGCTTAGGTTCCCAGGCGAATACTTCCTTGTTCACCCGCAAAAAGTTCACCAACTCCCTTTCTTGATCTGGGGCGAGGTCGGCGCCTATAGTAAAGGTGGCGCCAGAGGCCCCGTCCATGTCGACCGGTATCTGCTTCATCTTGGCTTGACCTTGAGTGAATAGCTTCTTCTTCTTGGTCGGCGGAGCGCCTTTGGTCCTGGGTACGGCCTTGTCGGCTGGGCAAGCTGCCGTCGTGGCACTGAAGGCAAGTTTGAGGGCCGCCAAGGCTTCCTTGGTGTCTCCGACCATAGTGAGGACGCCCTTGCTTCCTGGCATCTTCATGAGGTTGTAGGCAGGGTGGGTAGCTGCCACGAACTGGGCCAGCGACGAGTACCCGAGGATGGTGTTGTGCGGTAGGCCGATGCGGGCGATGTCGAAGTCGATTAGCTCGGTGCGGTAGTTGCCGCATGTGCCGAAGGTCACGGGGACACATATCTGCCCCAGGGGGTTGGAGGAGCTGCTGCCGACTCCGGAGAAGAGCTTGCTGGGGCGGAGCCACTCCAGTGGTACGTGAAGGAGACTAAAAGCGTCCATGAAGAGCATGTTGAGGCTGGTGCCGCTGTCGATGAGGGTCTTGGTGACGGCTACACTGCAGATGGTGGGCGTGCAAAGCATCGGGAGCATGCCCAAACCGACAGTGGTGATTGGGTGATCTCCCGAGTCGAAGGTCAGGTCGGCCTTGGGACCCACCTAACCCTGGGGAGCCCCTGCCGCGTGGGGGCAGCACCGATCTGGCGAAGGAATGGCTTGGTGTGACAGTCAGAGGGCGGCGCCTGCGAGCCACCGAGGAGAGCCACGACGACGGGGTTGCTAGTACCCCGAAGCGCGTGATAAAGAGGTCGCGCAACTCCTCCCAGGAGGCCACAGAAGATTCCGGCAGATGGACGAGCCAGGCGCGCGGCACGCCAGTGAGGGCCTGTAACGCCCGGATAATGAAGCTACAGTAATCCCCTACTAAGGATGCCAAGTCATCACTGTTACTGTTGCTAATCTCACTTTGATTCAAAACCAATTCAAATTCAATTTTAAAATAAAGTCAAATAAATTATTTCTCCAAACAGTAAAACAAAAATGTTTGTTGGGTTGCAAATATTCACTAACTAAATATCATGATTGGTTCAACATCGTTTGAGATAGCTACTTTCCCCTGGGAATTAGAGCAGTTCCAAATCAGCATTTGTAAATGCTTTTCCATTTGTAAAAAAATCCAAATCAATTCAAACTCCTGCCAAACTTTTTGGGGCAGGTGCCAAGTATTGTAATGTATTTATTTGGCGAAGTCCCACATTTTATAGAACCACTTTTGGCAGCTCAAATATTGCAAAACATTTTCTGTAAAAATAAAAGAGCAAAAGAAAAAGAAAAGGGGCTAATTACACAAGGCGCACTAGAAGCCTAGTGATACGGTAGCACAACCCAAGCCCACCACGGCCTATTCCCCTTCCTCTGTTTCTCTGTACAGAGAGGAAACAGGGCCATGGCGTGGCAGGCATCCGCCCCCACCATGGCCGCGGCCATCGTCGTGTCGGGCATCCCGCGGTCCTCTCGGTGGATAAGAACGTCACAACGACCCCCCTCCAAACCCTAGCCCCAGTTTTTCCCCTCCCCCTCACTCTCCTCCCTGATCTGGAGAGGCCCCCGTATGCAACCACCACCGCTGCCTTCGTTGATTCCCCGGCCACGGTGCTTCCTAAGCTCCACGAGGTTGCCCCATAGGTGCGTCTTCCTCGTCCTCATCCACCGTGGGGCGTTCTTCGAACTTCCTCGCGCCGCAACGCCACCACTGAAGCCTTCTTCCACCTCGGACTCCGGTGGGCGCCGTCTTCAATTCATCATCTTCGGTGCTTCCTCAAGCCCACTGACCTTCCCTGCAGAACGACGTGAGCTCCTTGTCCTCCTTGCCCTTCTCTTGCTCCTCCACGTGCCTCGTAGGCACATATAGGTTGAACGCCATCGCTACCCTTCATCGATCTATGGTCGTAGCCGCCCGCAGTCGCCGCGCTCTGCTCCCCTCACCCCGCGTACATGCAGGCCTACCGTCCCGCGCGCCCCACTGCTGTTGCGGCCCGCTGCAACCTCTACCGTCATCGCCCCCATGGCCCGCGCCCATGCACGCCTGGGCTCCCCCACAGACGCCGTTGTGCGTCCATCACCCTTGTCCGCCGCGCCCGTTGCTCGTTGCAGCTCTAGCCGTTGCTACCGCCTACCCCTTCGGCCTACCCTGCCATGCAACCACCACTCGCGCGTGCCCTCGCCATCGCTGCACTGCGCCCGCTCGCACCGTCCGCCAGCGCGGCCTTGCCCGCCGCTCGTATCCCACGCGCCCGTCCCCTGTGCCACCTGCAGTGCGCCCCTGGCCGCCCGTCTGCGAGCCGCCGCCATCGGCTGCTTTCGCGCCCGATGCCACTGAATCGCTCCGCCTGCCTCATGTGCCGTCGTTTGCTCGGCCCGCCCGCCGCTATCCCGCAACGCCTGCTACTGCCCCGGCAGCGCCGCACACCATGTCCCCAGCCACCGTGCCCCGGCCTACCCCGGCGCTGCCTCGCCGCCCGACAGTGAGCCCGCCAGGGCCTCTCCTGCCTAGGGTCATGCCCTATTTTCCTCCCCGTCGCACTGGCCACCGACGCTCCCCTGCGAGCAGCCGCGCGTGCTGCCTAACCGTGGGGCCGACATGCTTATTTAGGGGGGCTAATCCCCCCTTTAGAGATTAATTTTCCCCTAACCCTCACTAACCGGTGGACCCCCCTCTAAATAGCTAGTTATTAAAACTGAGGCACTGACATGCGGGCCCTGCTGATATTTAAAATGCTAAACTAAATCAAAGCTACCTAAGACAATGACACGTGGGCCCTGCAGCACTATTCACGTTTGACCGGTCAATTGTTGACTGCAAAGTCAACAGTTGACCTGGCCCACTGTCAGCCTCTTTGTGTACATAGGGCTGGGTACCCATAGTGTTTTATTCATTATTTTCGAATTAATATTAAATCCAGAATATTGTTAAAACTTTGAAAAATCATAGAAAATTATCTGTAACTTGGATGAAAGTTGCTGAGAACGACGAGACGAATCTGGATACGCAGTCCGTTCGTCCATCACGTGTCCCTAGCATAGCAAGCACGCAACTTTCCCCCTTCGATTCATCTGTCGGAAAACGCGAAACACCGGGGATACTTTCCCATATGTTTTCCCCCTTCGTCGGTATTACCTCCTACCACGTTAGGGCACACCTAGCACCGTGCATTGTCATGTCATACATCGTCACGCATATGTTGGCATTAAATTTATTGTTTCTTCCCCCTCTTCTCTCGTTAGACACCGAGAATGACGCCGCTGGTGGTGCCCCGATCGACTACGTTGTTGACGACCCGTCCTTCTTGCCAGAGCAACCAGGAAAGCCCCCCCTTGATCATCAGATATCGCCTACTCTCTTTCTACTGCTTGCATTAGAGTAGTGTAACATGTTACTGCTTCCCGTTAATCATATTCTGATGCATAGCCTGTCATTGTTGCTACAGATGTTGATACCTTACCTGCAATCCTAAATGCTTAGTATAGGATGCTAGTTTATCATCAATGGCCCTACATTCTTGTCTGTCTGTCATGCTATACTATCGAGCCGTGATCACTTGGGAGGTGATCACGGATTTATACATACATATATACATACTATACAGGTGGTGACTAAAGTCGGGTCGGCTCTTTGAGTATCCGAGAGTGATTCCGATGTTGGGGGCTGAAGGGGCAGGTGGTTCCACCCAGGTAGTGGTGGGCCTAGGTTCCCGACGGCCCCCGACTATTACTGGAGGCGGAGCGACAGGGCAGGAGGAGACCACCTAGGTGAGAGGTGGGCCTGGCCCTGGTCGGCGTTCGCGGTTACTTCAAAATAACACACTTAACGAGATCTGGGTATTTGATCTAAGTCTGGCCACTGGCCTATACGCACTAACCAACTATGCGGGAATAGTTATGGGCACTCGACGTCGTGGTATCAGCCGAAGCCTTCGTGATGTCAGCGACTGAGCGGCGCGCGCCATGTTGGACCGCGTAACGCAACTTCCTTTGTAATGGAGGTTGCTAGGTCTGCTCTCCGGTCGCCCTTGCAACATGCAGGTGTGCAATGGGCGATGGGCCCGGACCCCTGCGCCATAGGATTTAGACCGGCGTGCTGACCTCTCTGTTGTGCCTAGGTAGGACTACGACGTGTTGATATTCCGAGGCCGGGCATGACCCAGGAAAGTGTGTCCGGACAAAGGTGATCGAGTGTGTTGGGAAATGTGGTGCACCCTGCAGGGAAGGTAATCTATTCGAATAGCCGTGATCTTCGGTAACATGACGACTTGGAGTTGTACCTTGACCTTATGACAAGTAGAACCGAATACTTAATAAAACACACCCTTCCAAGTGCCAGATACAACCGGTGATCGCTTCTCACAGGGCGATGAGGGGAGGATCATCGGTTAGGATTATGCTATGCGATGTTACTTGGTGAACTTGTCATCTACTCTCTTCTACATGCTGCAAGATGGAGGTTACCAGAAGCATAGTCTTCGATAGGACTAGCTATCCCCCTCTTATCTCGGCATTCTACAGTTCAGTCCACATATGATACCCTTATTCCATTTGATACAAATGCAGACATATGTAGTGTAGCTCCTTGCTTGCGAGTACTTTGGATGAGTGATACGTCTCCAACGTATCTATAATTTTTGATTGCTCCATGCTATATTATCTACTGTTTTGGTCATTATTGGGCTTTATTATCCACTTTTATAATATTTTTGGGACTAACCTATTAACCGGAGGCCCAGCTCAGAATTGTTGTTTTTTTGCCTATTTTAGGGTTTCGAAGAAAAGGAATATCAAATGGAGTCCAAACGGAATGAAACCTTCGGGAACGTGATTTTCTCACCGAACATGATCCAGGAGACTTGAACCCTACGTCAAGAAACAAAGGAGGAGGCCACGAGGTAGGGGGCGTGCCTATCCCCCCCCCCAGGCGCGCCCTCCACCCTCGTGGGCCCCCTGTTCTCCACCGATGTACTCCTTCCTCCTATATATACCTACGTACCCCCGAACGATCAGATATGGAGCCAAAAACCTAATTCCACTGCCGCAACTTTCTGTATCCACGAGATCCCATGTTGGGGCCTATTTTGGAGCTCCGCCGGAGAGGGCATCCATCACGGAGGGCTTCTACATCAACACCATAGCCTCTCTGATGAAGTGTGAGTAGTTTACCTCATACCTTCGGGTCCATGGTTATTAGCTAGATGGCTTCTTCTTTCTTTTTGGATCTCAATACAATGTTCTCCCCCTCTCTTGTGGAGATCTATTCGATGTAATCTTCTTTTTGCGGTGTGTTTGTTGAGATCGATGAATTGTGGGTTTATGATCAAGGTTATCTTTGAACAATATTTGAATCTTCTCTGAATTCTTTTATGTATGATTGGTTATCTTTGCAAGTCTCTTCGAATTATCAGTTTGGTTTGGCCTACTAGATTGATCTTTCTTGCAATGGGAGAAGTGCTTAGCTTTGGGTTCAATCTTGCGGTGTCCTTTCCTAGTGATAGTAGGGGCAGCAAGGCATGTATTGTATTGTTGCCATCGAGGATAACAAGATGGGGTTTTTATCATATTGCATGAATTTATCCCTCTACATCATGTCATCTTGCTTAAGGCGTTACTCTGTTTTCATGAACTTAATACTCTAGATGCATGCTGGATAGCGGTCGATGAGTGGAGTAATAGTAGTAGATGCAGGCAGCAGTCGGTCTACTTGTCTCGGACGTGATGCCTATATACATGATCATACCTAGATATTCTCATAACTATGCTCAATTCTGTCAATTGCTCAACAGTAATTCGTTCACCCACCGTAAAATACTTATGCTCTTGAGAGAAGCCACTAGTGAAACCTATGGCCCCCGGGTCTATCTTCATCATATTAATCTTCCAATACTTAGTTATTTCCTTTTCTTTTTACTTTGCTTTTATTTTAGTTTGCATCTTAGTCATAAAAATACCAAAAATATTATCTTATCATATCTATCAGATCTCACTCTCGTAAATGACCGTGAAGAGATTGACAACCCCTTATCGCGCTGGTTGCGAGGAGTTATTTGTTTTGTGTAGGTACTAGGGATGCGCGCAACCTCCTACTGGATTGATACCTTGGTTCTCAAAAACTGAGGGAAATACTTACACTACATTGCTGCATCATCCTTTCCTCTTCGGGGAAATCCAACGCGGTGCTCAAGAGGTAGCAATGAGTACTGATGATTGCTTTCCTCCCCCTTTTCCCTATTTCTATACCCGATTGCTGCGACCAGACGTTGGAGTCCAGGAGCAAGACACCACCGTTGACGACGACTCCTACTACACTAGAGGTGCCTACTACCACGTGCAGGCCGCTGACGACGACCAGGAGTAGTTTAGGAGGATCCCAGGCAGGAGGCCTGCGCCTCTTTCGATTTGTATCCCATTTTGTGCTAGCCTTCTTAAGGCAAACTTTTTTAACTTATGTCCATACTCAGATATTGTTGCTTCCGCTGACTCGTCTATGATCGAGCTCTTGTATTCGAGCACTCTAGGCCCCTGGCTTGTAATATAAAGCCTGTATTGTTTTAATTTGTGTCTAGAGTTGTGTTGTGATATCTTCCCGTGAGTCCTTGATCTTGATCGTACACATTTGCATGTATGATTAGTGTATGGTCAAATCGGGGGCGTCACAAGTTGGTATCAGAGCCAACTGCCTGTAGGAATCCCCCTTACCAACTCCTTGGCCGAAGTTGAGTCTAGTCATTGCAAAACTTTTACTAACATGCATGTGTGGCTTACAGGCCCACATCGCCATTGGGTGGTATTAGGATCTTTTACTCCTCGATCCTTACTCTTGGATTCTGATCTCTCTTCTATTCGGGTTAAATGATTTTCTAAGATCTGACCTGAGGTTCTCAAAAACACTTTCTCCCGCAGAGCCCCTTTAGTTCAGTTGATCGCCTACTGCACCAGAAGATTTTGAAAATACTCTTCGATCATTCCCAAGACCCTTGTGCCCTCTGCTTTTCAATTCCCTACTACCGATATATCCATATGGATAACGACATACATTTGTTGTTCATACAATTACTCTAAGTTTCTCTTGTTGTTACAGGATGCATCGAAATGCTCTCTGACTTTTAGAATCCCTTGTACCACTGCCTTGTAGTTCCTTGCCGTAGAAATACCCCTACGGATAATTCCTCGCACTTATCAAGTATCCACTCATTCCAAGTTGTTCTTGTGTTCCGCAAAAGACTTCGAGATACTATTTGATCTTTCGAAAATCCTCAACAGCCTGTTGTTCTCGGAATTCTTACATACTTGCATTCCGGTTAATTCCATTGGTCTAGCAGTTACTTTAAAAACCTTTGTGATTGTCATTCTGATCCTTTTTGATTCAACATGTGTGTGAATGCACACAATCATTAGTTGTTCCCTGGAATTTATCCTTCCGATTCAGAAGTCATTCCGGACCTTAGCTGGATCTTGACCACTCAAATTGCCATTGATTGTACCCCTTAGACTATTCAACTTATCCATCCCTAATCAGAGCATTGCTTCTGATCCCTTGTCTTCGAATTCATAATTCCTTTGCATTTGAGCTTTGAGTTAGTCAGTTGTTTCTATAACTCTGATGCACATGCATTCCTTCTTCCTTTGATAGAGTACCAATACTCACATCAGCTCCGTTGTAGACCACCAGACCACTTGTTGGATTATTATCCAACAGTGTCCCTCATATTCAAGTAACCTTGTGAGCCTTTCCACGGAAATATGTAGCCTTTGGTAAATTGTATCCTCTGCTTTCTCAACCATGCTCTGTTTTCAAGCTGGTGGTATTTACTATTGAAGCTTGTGGTATATGTTTCTACGATACCCTGACGGGTTGAACCTATGCCTTCCTTATTATGTGTAAACCCGAAAGATTTCACGGGTCATACTTATATGGTATTGCACCAGGTAAACCGTTCAACAACTAATGTCATTTTCAAAATACGAGAGGTGAATGGAGGGTTATGCATTGAAGAAGTGGGAGTCAACCTTGAACTTTGTGTTCATGCCCATGGACACGATGTAGATCTTATCATGGAAGCTTCTTGTAATAATAACTATTTTCTTGATATAATATCCTTTGGTATCGGTGAATTGATCCTTTGTAATCGTGGTTCCGACCATATGTTCTTCTTTGATCCCATTTCTCGGGCAAGTTTAAGCACTTGTCTTCTATGGATCAATACACCTGTCCAACCCTTACTTGGTATGTCCTGATCATAGTCAACATTTTGACTCCTTCCAGGATATCAATTGAATTCATGATCAGAAATACCATCCTTCCCTCGATGATTTGTGTTGTCATCGACCACTTTATTGCCTTCCGTTCAACACAAACTTGTTCATGTGTCGTGTTATACCTTGAGATCCTTCTATCCAACATTTGTTCTTTACCTTGGAGTATTACCATCTGTTATGTTAAGAATGTCGTGAGAATTTCACCACCTCTTAAGAAATTCTTGATTTAGTGATGCTTCTCGCCATCACCATTCCTTCTTGCCCCCCATCTTGAGTGAACTCTGTTGTGAGAATTTAATATTTCTAGCAACCCTATTGTTTCAAAGTGAATGGCTGATAGTTTCTTTATTGAGTGACCATTCTAACATTGATCGTGCAACCCAGCCCATATTTCGGGTGCACCTTTCAACCAATGTTTAACTGTGTATGTTTTCCTTGAGCATGCCTCTTTATATCATTTGATCTGACAAATGATATCTCCTTGTTCACATAAGAGTGGAAATCCATCTTTTGAGAATCTCAATGAATTGTCGCTGAGTCAATAAGACACCTCCTCACCTCTCCTTAATTTAATGATGAACTCTTGTATCGGAACTCGCTCCCGCAGTTCAACTCCCGAGAAGCTTACAATGTCATCTTGACAACTTGGTTGCACCTCTCTTCTCATGCATCCCGAGTATGTGGTATCCTGACACCAATCAGAACTGGATCTCGGTCAGACATAATGGTTGGAACATATTTCCAAGAGTTATAACATGGTCTTTATATGACCTGGTAAGATGATGTCATGCCTAACACACCTGGCTAGAGGACCTATTGTTATAGTTTCCTTTTTAGTAAGATTATCCATTCTTCCATGAGGAAATTGTAAGACTTATTCAATAAGTTATTCGGATGGATCCTTTGTGTTTCCAAAGTCTGATCTTCACCTGTTGACCACGTCAATGCTATCTCGAAGCATGTCTATGGTACTCCGATTTTCAACAAGGACATTTGAATCCCAATACTAAATGTTTCCTGCTCAATTATCCAAACACCGTTGTATGGTAATGTCATGAAATTTCTCTCCCCTACCTAAAAGAGTATTCTACATTATATCCTGTCATGGATAACATGCTCTGCTTTTCCTTAGGAAGGATATACCCTTGAAATATGTGTTTAAACACATTTTCCTTTCCATTGTTCTGTTTAATCTGATAATCATCTTTTCCTTTCCATTGGTTGGTTTAACGTTTCTTGTGATCTATATGATCTAAGCAGTAATATTCTCCTCGTTATGTAAACCCCTCGGTTTACAATTCTGTCAGCAATACCCTGTTACAATTGTCGATAACATTCCGGTAGCCACCGATGGACGAGAACTTTGCCTATTGGTCTGCCTCATTCAACGAGCAGGAAAATGGTTCTCTTCGTCCCTCGCCCTTGGTACCAACGTTGTTACCAACATAACTGACAGCATATGCTCTGACATGCCTTGCTACCATGACCGTGCAATATGTCGGCGTCCTTCCTACTTTTGAACCACATGGTGGGCCCATAACCCACAGTTCCAAAGGATCGAAACCTGACTCCTGTACATCCTTGATTCCGAAGTATCATTTTTCACTTCCCTTCGTACGTAATTCATGAGCCACCTTCCTAGTGATCTATTCTAATATCAGACACAATAATTTTTGTTGTTGTTGCTTTGAACCCCTTTCACCTTTTGATTAGGCATCGAATGATTGACTGCCCGTTAAAACTTCTCATGGTACCTGCATACTTCGCTCTCGATGTTTTATTAAGTTTCAACTCGGGAGATACTTCCACCTCATTCCGTGAATTGTTCACCAGATAATTAACCATATAAGGGTCAGTTACTCTTTACTGCCCCACTTAAATCTCGGGACGAGATTTCTTG
Source organism: Triticum aestivum (assembly GCF_018294505.1). Lineage (NCBI taxonomy): Eukaryota > Viridiplantae > Streptophyta > Magnoliopsida > Poales > Poaceae > Triticum > Triticum aestivum. Next base: position 379,694,927 of record NC_057812.1, on the reverse strand, counting down.
TAGTGGAGGTGATTTGTAACGCCTGGATAATCAAGTTGTAGTAATCCCCTACTAAGCATGCCAAGTCATCACTGTTACTGTTGCTAATCTCACTATGATTCAAAACCAATTCAAATTCAATTATAAAATAAAGTCAAATAAATTATTTCTCCAAACAGTAAAACAAAAATGTTCGCTGGGTTGCAAATATTCACTAACTAAATATCATGAGTGGTTCAACATTGTTTGAGATAGCTACTTTCCCCTGGGAATTAAAGCAGTTCCAAATCAGCATTTTTAAATGCTTTTCCATTTGTAAAAAAATCTAAATCAATTCAAACTCCTCCCAAACTTTTTGGGGCAGGTGCCAAGTATTGTAATGTATTTATTTGGCCAGGTCCCACATTTTACAGAACCACTTTTGGTAGCTCAAATATTGCAAAGCATTTTCTGTAAAAATAAAAGAGCAAAAGAAAAATAAAAGGGGCTAATTACACAAGGCGCACTAGAAGCCTAGTGCTAAAGTAGCACAACCCAAGCCCACCACGGCCTATTCCCCTTCCTCCGTTTCTTTATACAAAGAGGAGACATGGCCATGGCATGGCAGGAATCCACCCCACCATGGTCGCGGCCATCGTCGTGTCGGGCATCCCACGGTCCTCTCGGTGGATAAGAACGTCACAGTGACCCCCCTCCGAACCCTAGCCCCAGTTTTGCCCCTCCCCCTCGCTCTCCTCCCTGATCTGGAGAGGCCCCCGTACGCAACCGTCACCGCCGCCTTCATCGATTCCCTGGCCACGGTTCTTCCTAAGCTCCACGAGGTTGCCCCGTAGGTGCGCCTTCCTCGTCCTCATCCACCGCGAGCATTCTTCGAACTTCCTCGCGTCGCAACGCCACCAGCGAAGCCTTCTTCCACCTCGGACTCCAGTGGGCGTCATATTCGATTCATCATGTTCGGTGCTTCCTCGAGCCCACGGACCTTCCCTGCAGAACGACATGAGCTGCTCGTGCTCCTTGCCCTTCTCTTGCAACTCCACGTGCCTCATAGGCACATATACGTTGAAACGCCATTGCTACCCATCGTCGATCTATCGTCGTAGTCGCCCGCAGTCGCCGCGCCCTGCTCCCCTCACCCCACGTACATGCAGGCCTACACTCCCGCGCGCCCCACTGCTGCTGCTGCCCGCTGCAACCTCTGCCGTCCTCGCCCCCGTGGCCCACGCCCATGCACGCCTGGGCTCCCCTACAGACGCCGCTGCCTGTCCGTCACCCCTGTCCGCCGCGCCTGTTGCTCGTTGCAGCTCTAGCCATTGCTGCCGCCTACCCCTCCGGCCTACCCTGCCATGCCACCACCGCTCGCGCATGCACTCGTTGTTGCTGCACTGCGCCCGCTCGCACTGTCCGCCTGCGCGGCCTTGCTCGCCGCTCGTACCGCTTGCCGCGCCCACGCGCCCGCCCCCTGCGCCGCCTGCAGCGCGACCTAGCCGCCCGTCTGCGAGTCGGCGCCAGCGGCTGCTATCACGCCCGATGTCGTTGACTCGCTCCACCCGCCTCCTGTGCCACCATTTGCTCGGTGCGCCCGCCGCTATCCCGCCGCGCCTGCTACTGCCCCGGCAGCCCCGCACACCACGTCCCCGGCCACCGCGCCCCGGCCTACCCCGGTGCTGCCTCACCGCCCGACCGCGAGCCCGCCAGGGCCTCTCCTGCCTAGGGCCGTGCCCTGTTTTCCTTCCCGCCGCACTGGCCGCCGGCGCTTCCCTACGAGCAGTCGCGCGTGCTGCCCAACCGTGGGGCCGGCATGCTTAATTAGGGGGCTAATCCCCCCCTTTAGTGATTAATTTTCCCCTAACCCTCACTAACCGGTGGACCCCCCCTCTAAATAGCTAGTTATTAAAACTGAGGCACTGACAAGCGGGCCCTGCTGATAATTTAAAATGCTAAACTAAATCAAAGCTACCTAAGACAATAACACATGGGCCCCACAACACAATTCACGTTTGACCGGGCAATTGTTGACTACCGAGTCAACAGTTGACCTGGCCGACTGTCAGCCTCTCCCTGTACACAGGGTTGGGTACCCATAGTGTTTTATTCATTATTTTCAAATTAATATTAAATTCAGAATATTGTTAAAACTTAGAAAATCATAGAACATTATCCGTAACTTGGATGAAAAAGTTTTCTACATGAAAGTTGCTCAGAACAACGAGACGAATCCGGATACGCAGTCCATTCGTCCATCATGTGTCCCTAGCATAGCAAACATGCAACTTTCCCCCTCCGGTTCATCTGTCCGAAAACACGAAAAACCGGGGATACTTTCCCAGATGTTTTCCCCCTTCGTCGGTATTACCTCCTACCGCGTTAGGGCACACCTAGCACCGTGCATTGTCATGTCATGCATCGTCACGCATATGTTTGCATTAAATTTATTGTTTCTTCCCCCTCTTCTCTCGTTAGACACCGAGACCGACACCGCTGCTGGTGCCCCGATCGACTACGTTGTTGATGACCCGTCCTTCTTGCCAGAGCAACTAGGCAAGCCCCCCTTGATCACCAGATATCGCCTACTCTCTTTCTACTGCTTGCATTAGAGTAGTGTAGCATGTTACTGCTTTCTGTTAATCCTATTCTGATGCATAGCCTGTCATTGTTGCTACAGCTATAGATACCTTACCTGCAATCACAAATGCTTAGTATAGGATGCTAGTTTATCATCAGTGGCCCTATATTGTTGTCTGTCTGTCGTGCTATACTATCGGGCCGTGATCACTCAGGAGGTGATCACGGGTATATACATACATATATACATACTATACAGGTGGTGACTAAAGTCGGGTCGGCTCGTTGAGTACCCGCGAGTGATTCCGATGTTGGGGGTTAAAGGGGCAGGTGGTTCCACCCAGGTAGTGGTGGGCCTAGGTTCCCGACAACCCCCGACTATTACTTGAGGCGGAGCGATAGGGCAGGCGGAGACCACCTAGGTGAGAGGTGGGCCTGGCCCTGGTCGGTGTTCGCGGTTACTTCAAAATAACACGCTTAATGAGATCTGGGTATTTGATCTGAGTCTGGCCACTGGCCTATACGCACTAACCAACTATGCGGGAACAGTTATGGGCACTCGACGTCGTGGTATCAGCCGAAGCCTTCGTGACGTTGGCGACTGAGCGGCGCGCGCCGGGTTGGACCGCGTAACGCAACTTCCTTTGTAATGGAGGTTGCTAGGTCTGCTCTTTGGCCGCCCTCGCAATGTGCAGGTGTGCAATGGGCGATGGGCCTAGACCCCTGTGCCATAGGATTTAGACCGGCGTGCTGACCTCTCAGTTGTGCCTAGGTAGGGCTGCGATGTGTTGATCTTCCGAGGCCGGGCATGACCCCGGAAAGTGTGTCCGGACAAAGGGGATCGAGCGTGTTGGGAAATGTGGTGGACCCCTGCAGGGAAGTTAATCTATTCGAATAGCCATGATCTTTGGTAACAGGACGAATTGGAGTTGTACCTTGACCTTATGACAACTAGAACCGAATACTTAATAAAACACACCCTTCCAAGTGCCAGATACAACCGGTTATCCCTCTCTCACAAGACGATGAGTGGAATATCATCGGTTAGGATTATGCTATGCGATGTTACTTGGTGAACTTACCATCTACTCTCTTCTACATGCTGCAAGATGGAGGTTACCAGAAGCGTAGTTTTCGACAGGACTAGCTATCCCCCTCTTATCCCAGCATTCTGCAGTTCAGTCCACATATGATACCCTTATTCCATTTGATACCAATGCATACATATGTAGTGTAGCTCCTTGCTTGCGAGTACTTTGGATGAGTACTCACGGTTTCTTTCCTCCCCCTTTTCCCTCTTTCTATACCCGATTGCTGCGACCAGACATTGGAGTCCAGGAGCAAGACGCCACCGTGGACGACGACTCCTACTACACTGGAGGTGCCTACTACTACATCCAGTCCACTGACGACGACCAGGAGTAGTTTAGGAGGATCCCAGGCAGGAGGCCTGCGCCTCTTTCAATTTGTATCCCAGTTTGTGCTAGCCTTCTTAAGGCAAACTTGTTTAACTTATGTCTGTACTCAGATATTGTTGCTTCCGCTGACTCGTCTATGATCGAGCTCTCGTATTCGAGCCCTCGAGGCCCCTGGCTTGTAATATAAAGCTTGTATTGTCTTAATTTGTGTCTAGAGTTGTGTTGTGATATCTTCCCGTGAGTCCTTGATCTTGATCGTACACATTTGCATGTATGATTAGTGTCAAATCGGGGATGTCACAGGGCCATTGGGAGCCAATTGGCCATGACTTTACCGTCGCCCCCAGCCTCCAGGACGGCCTCCTCGTACGCCAGTAGGAAGGCTGCCGGATCCGCCGCACCATCATAAAGGGCGACATCTCCGGCTTGAACTTATGCGACCACCGCACCCGCCGCAAGGAGGGGGTGAAGGCCCGGAGCCCCACGATGTTGTGGAGGGCACCCGTCAATCCAGTCAGAGAAGCGGCAGCGTCCATGAGAGCCGGTCGGAGCGGTGAGGCCGTCGGGGGCAAGCTTCGGCGCACCCCTACCTAGCGCCCAAATGTCAGATTTCAGGTTTCGGGAAAACCCTTGAGGTTTGAACACTAGGGTGTGCACAAAGATCTCACCCCCTCTCTAGCTCGCACACATCATGATCTCACGGCCTAACTCGACGAACCCAAAGAACAAGAGACACAAGACTTTATACTGTTTTGGGCCACCGATGTGGTGTAATACCCTACTCCAGTGTGGTGTGGTGGATTGCCTCTTGGGCTGAGGATGAATAGTTACAAGGGAAGAACAGCCTCCTGAGGAGATGTGTTCTTGTGCTTGGTGAGTGTGGTGGCTTTGGTGGAATGAATCCGGTCCAAGATGAGATGCCCCCCTACGGTGGTGGCTAGTCCAATATATAGAGGCCCGGGTCCCCTTCCCAAATATTAGGCGGGAAGGGATCCCAAAATGGCCAATTTGAAGGGGGACAGCTAGTACAAGCTATCCTGACAAAAGTAGTCTTCGCCTGCCAAAGGCTCTAGTGGTGACGCCGTCTTGGGCTCCACGATGACGTCCATCCTGTTGTCCTACTAGTCTTGGTCTCGTTGCACAGATATGGAAACCTTTGCCTGATGCCTCGGGACTCCTCGTATGTGCTTGCCTCTTGAGCACCAAAGAGGAAACGAGGACACTGCCCGCACTAGCTCCCGCCTGGCGCCCGCTTGGCTCCAGTCGTCATGGCTTGCGTCACACAAACCTCGCGAGGTGTCCCTTGCCTTGATCTCTCCGCCCCTCGCGAGCCGGCCTAGCGAGGCCGTCCCTGAGGAGGTCTTGCGTTGTCCGGCTCGCGAGGCTTGGCCCCTTGCGAGGGTCTTGAGTGTTTCCTGGTGAAGATGGGTCGCAGGGCCGCTAATGGAGCCACGCTATGGGCTGCAGGCAGGCAAGTATGGGGACCCCGTTCACAGGATGCAGACATAGTGAACACCGGTCCTTTATATGGAAGTCCTTGAAAGAACTTCATTTTCCTGTAAAGCATTCTAGCGCGCCGCCCAGAAATTTTATTTCCTCCATAGTGGAGATATTGTTTCCACATATATGTTGACCGATCCAAGGAATGCCCTGTTATTATTGGTGGTCACACATGCATGGTACAACATGACAGACGACAAAAACAAGGAGAATAAGGCCTATAGTCACCGTATTTTTTGGAATTTACAACCAAATGGGATTCCCCGAATGATGGAGCATTTGGAGAATGCAACATTCGTCCTTACAAGGCGGACTAATGTTTACACTCAGCATAATCTCTCGGATTCCTTCCAAAGAATTTCCAATGGGTTCAGAAACGATAATGAAAAGCACTGGCGAATGATGTTCTTTATCTTTCAGGGGCAATGATTCCTTCTTAGGGGACAAATTTGAGGGTCCTTCGGGCCTCCTAGCACAAGCCATGAGTATTTTCTAGATTCCCATGCTCGTTGCGGGTATTTCGATTACTGGTGGGTCCAAAACGGACTACAAATGACAAAGTTATGACCATTTTAGTGAACACCGGTCCTTTATATGGCGGTCCTTGAAAGAACTTCATTTTCCCGTGACGCGTTCTGGCGTGCCGCCCCGAAATTTTGTGTCCTCCATAGTGGAGATATTGTTTCCACATATATGTTGACCGATGCAAGGAATGCCCTCTTGTTATTGGCTATCACACACGCACATTACGGCATGCCACACGTCAAAAACAAGGAAAATAAGGCTTATAGTCGTCGTATTTTCTTGAATTTACAACCAAATGGGATTCCCCGGATCATGGAGCATGTGCATAATGCAATGTTTGTCCTTACAAGGCAGACTAATGTTTAGACTCACCATAATCTGTTGGACTTCCTTCCAAAGGTGTGCCAATGGGTTCAGAAACTTGTCTGAAATGTAGCGGCGAATGACGTTCTTGGACTTTTAGGGGAATTAATTCTTGCTTTGGTGCCGAATTTGAGGGTCCTCCGGGCCTCTAGGCGCAAGCCGAGAGTATTTTCTAGATTCCCATGCTCGTCGCAAGCATTTTGATTACTTATGGGCCTAAACGGACTACAAATGACAAAGTTATGACCGTCTTAGTGAACAGCGATCCTTTATATGGAAGTGCTTGAAAGAACTTAATTTTCCCGTGACGCATTCTGGCCCGCCGCCCCAAAATTTTGTGTCCTCCATTGTGAAGATATTTTTTCCACATATACATTGACCGATGCAAGGAATGCCCTCTTGTTATTGGCTGTCACACACGCGCGTTACAGCATGCCACATGGCCAAAACATGGAGAATAAGGCTTATAGTCGCCATATTTTCTTGAATTTACAACCAAATGGGATTCCCCGGGCAGACTAAGGCATAGCCTAGTGGTTGGAAGGTGCTGATGCCTTCCGACCCACCCAGGTTCAAGGCATGGTACTTGCAACTTTGGTTTCTTGCACCAATTATACTGTAGGGGGTTCCCTTACAGTCTTTATGTCAAAAAAAGGGATTCCCCGGATTATAGAGCATGTGCAGAATGCAACGTTTGTCCTTACCAAGCGAACTAATGTTTACACTCACCATATGCTCTTGGATTTCCTTCCAAAGGAGTACCATCGGGTTCAGAAAAATGTCTGAAAAGCTGCAGTGAATGATGTTGTTTGATTTTCAGGGGCAGTAATTCCTACTTAGGTGCCGAATTTGAGGGTCCTCCGGGCCTCCTGGCGCAAGCCGGGAGTTCTTTCTAGATTCCCGTGCTCATCGCGGGCATTTTGATTACTTGTGGGTGTGAAACGAACTACAAATGACAAAGTTATGACCGTTTTAGTGAACACCGGTCCTTTATATGGCAGTACTTGAAAGAACTGCATGCTCCCGTGATGCGTTCTGGCGCGCCGCCCTGAAATTTTGTGTCCCCCATAGTGGAGATATTGTTTCCACATAATGTTAACCGATGCAAGGAATGCCCTCTTGTTATTGCAGTCACACACTCACGTTACGGCATGCCACACGACGTAAACAAGGATAATAAGGCTTGTAGTCACCGTATTTTCTTGAATTTACAACCAAATGGGACTCCTCGGATCATAGAGCATGTGTAGAATGCAACATTTGTCCTTACCAAGGAACTAATGTTTACAGTCACTATATTCTCTCGGATTTCTTTCCAAAGGAGTGCCATCAGGTTCAGAAAATTGTCTGAAAAGTAGCGGCGAATGATGTTGTTTGATTTTTAGGGGCGGCAATTCCTACTTAGGGGCCGAATTTGAAGGTCATCCAGGCCTCCTAACACCAGAAGGGAGTACTTTATAGATTCCCACACTCGGCACAAGCATTTTGAGAAATTGTGGGTCCGAAAAAACTCTGAATGACAAAGTTATGACAGTTTTAGTGAACAGCAGTCCTTCATATGACAGTCCTTGAAAGAACTAATTATTTCCCGTGACACGTTCTAGTGCATCATGCCAAAAATGTGTATCCTACATAGTGGAGATAGTGTTAACACATATATATTGACCAATGATAGTAATGTCCTCTTGTTATTGGTTGTCACACACGTACGTTCTGGCATGCCACATGGAGAAACCAAGGAGAATAAGGTTTATATTGGCCGTATTTTTTCAATTTACAACCAAATGGGATTCCCCTGATCACAGAGCATGTGTAGAATGAAACGTTTGTCCTTACTAGGAGTACTAATGTTTAGAGCCACCGCAATCTCTCGGATTTCCTTCCAAAGGAGTGCCAATGGGTACAGAAACTTATCTGAAAAGCTGCGGCGAATGATGTTGTTTGACTTTCAGGGGCAATAATTCCTGCTTAGGGACCATATTTGAGGGTCCTCTGGGACTCCTGGCGCAACCGGGGATTATATTCTAGATTCCCATGCTCATCGCGAGCATTTTGAGTACTTGTGGGTCCAAAACAGACTCTGAATGACAAACTTATGACCGCTTTAGTGAACAGCGGTCCTTTATATGGCAGTCCTTGAAAGAACTTAAGTTTTCCGTGAGACAATCTGGCGTGCCACCCCGAAATTTTATGTCCGCCATAGTGGCGATATTGTTTCCACATACATATTGACCTATGCCAGGAATGCCCTCTTGTTATTGGCTGTCACACACGCACGTTACGGCTTCCCACAAGTCAATAACAAGGAGAATAAGGATTATAGTCGTCGTAGTTTTTTTTAACTTACAACCAAATGGGATTCCCTAGATCATAGAGCATGTGTAGAATGCAACGTTTGTCCTTACCAGGAGGACTGATGTTTACATCCACCATAATCTCTCAGTTTTCCCTCCAAGGTTCAAAAACTTGTCTGAAAAGTAGTGGCGAATGATGCTCTTCGACTTTTAGGGGCAATAATTCTGCTTAGGGACCACGTTTGAGGAACCTCCGGGTCTACTGGCGCAATAAGGGGGTACTTTCTGGATTTCGACGCTCGTCGCGAGCATTTTGAGTACTTGTGGATCCGAAACGGCCTCCGAATGACAAAGTTATAACTATTTTAATGAACGCTAGTCCTTTATATGCCAGCACGTGAAAGAACTTTATTTTCCCGTTACGCGTACTAGCGCGTCGTGCCGAAATTTTGTGTCCTCCATAGTGGAGATATTATGTCGACATATGTTTTAACCGATGCTAGGAATGCCCTCTTGTTATTGGTTGGCACACACGTACGTTACGACATGCCACACAATGAAAACAAGGAGACTAAGGCTTATAGTCGAAGTATTTTTTGAATTTAGAACTACATGGGATTCCCCCAATCATAGAGCATGTGCAGAATGCAACGTTTGTCCTTACAAGGCAGACTAATGTTTACACTTACCATAATCTCTCGGATTTTCTTCCAAAGGAGTGCCAATGGGTTCAGAAACTTGTTTGAAAAACTGCAGTGAATGATATTGTTTGACTTTCAGGGGCAATAATTCCTACTTCAGGGCTATATTTGAGGGTCCTCCGGGACTCCTGGCACAAGCGAGAAGTAGTTTCTAGAATCCCATGCTTACCGCGAGCATTTTGAGTACCTGTGGGTCTGAAAAAGACTTTGAATGACAAAGTTATGACCGCTTTAGTGAACAACGGTCCTTTATATGGCAGTCCTTGAAAGAACTTTAGTTTTTCCTGACACGATCTGGCGTGCCGCCCTGGAATTTGGTGTCCTCCATAGTGGTGATATTGTTTCCACATACATATTGACCAATGCAAGGAATGCCCAATTCTTATTGGTTGTCACACACACACACACGTTACAGCTAGCCACACGTCAAAAACAAGGACAATAAGGCTTATAGTCGTCGTAGTTTTCTTAATTTACAACCAAATGGGATTCCCCTGATCATAGAGCATGTGTAGAATGCAACGTTTGTCCTTACCAGGAGGACTAATGTTTACAGTCACCATAATCTCTCGGATTTCCCTCCAAAAGAGTGCCAATGGGTTCAGAAACTTGTGTGAAAAGCAACGACGAATGATGCTCTTTGACTTTTAGGGGCAATCATTCTGCTTAGGAACCACATTTGAGGATCCTCCGGGTCTACTGTCGAAAGTAGTGAGTACTTTCTAGATTCCGACGCTCGTTTCGAGCATTTTGTGTACTTGTGGATCCAAAACGGACTCCAGATGACAAAGTTATGACCCTTTTAGTGAACACCAGTCCTTTATATGTCAGTCCTTGAAAGAACTTCATTTTCCCGTTACGCGTTCTAGCACGCCGCCCCGAAATTTGGTGTCCTTCATAGTGGACATATTGTTTCGACATATGTATTAACCGATGCCAAGAATGCCATCTTGTTATTGGTTGTCACACACGTACGTTACGGCATGCCACACGGCGAAAACAAGGAGACTAAGGCTTATAGTCGAAGTATTGTTTTCAATATACAACCAAATGGGATACCCCGGATCATAGAGGATGTGCAGAATGCAACATTTTTCCTTAGAAGGCGGACTAATGTTTACACTTACCATAATCTCTCAGATTTCTTTCCGAAGGAGTGACAACGGGTTCAGAAACTTGTCTGAAAAGCTGCGGCGAATGATGTTCTTCGACTTTCAAGGGCAATAATTCCTGCTTAGGCACCAATTTGAGGGTCCACCGGGCTTCCTGGCGCATGTCGGGTGTATTTTTTAGATTCCCATGCTCGTTGCGGTCATTTTCAGTACCTGTGGGTCCGAAACAGACTATGAATGATAAAGTTTTGACCGTTTTAGTGAACGCCGGTCCATTATATGGCAGTCCTTGAAAGACCTTCATTTTCCCATGACGCATTCTGGCGCGCCGCCCTGAAATTTTATGTCCTCCATAGTGGAGATATTTATTCCACATGTACGTGGACCAATTCAAGGAATGCCCTCTTGTTATTGGCGCTCACACACGCACATTACGACATGACACACAACAAAAACAAGGAGAATAAGGCCTATAGTCGCCGTAATTTTTTGAATTTACAACCAAATGGGATTCCTCAGATCATAGAGCATGTGCAGAATGCAACGTTTGTCCTTACCAGGCGAACTAACGTTTACACTCACCATAATCTCTCGGATTTCCTTCCAAAGGAGTGCCAATGGGTTTAGAAACTTGTCTGTAAAGCAGCGGCGAATTATGTTCTTTGATTTTTAGGGGAAATAATTCCTACTTAGGGGCCGAATTTGAGGGACCTCCGGGCTTCCTGGTGCAAGGCGGTAGTACTCTCAAGATTCCCACACTCGTCGCGAGATTTTTGAGTACTTGTGGGTCCAAAACGGAGTCCGAATGACAAATTTATGACCATTTATTTGAACTCCGGTCCTTTATACGACAGTCCTTGAAAGAACTTTATTTTTCAAGTGACGCGTTTTGGTGCGCCGTCCCGAAATTTTGTGTCCCCAAGAGTGGAGATATTGTTTCCACATACATGTTGATCGATGCAAGGAATGCCCTCTTGTTATTGGCGGTCACACACGCACGTTACGGCTTGCCACACGGCGAAAACATGGAGAATAAGGCTTATAATCGCCATATTTACTTGAATTTGCAACCGAATGGGATTCCCCGGATCACAAAGCACGTGTAGAATACAATGTTTGTCCTTACCAGGTAGACCAATGTTTACACTCACCATAATCACTCGGATTTCCTTCCAAAGGAGTGCCAATGGGTTCAGAAACTTGTCTAAAAAGCAGCAGCGAATATTGTTGTTCGATTTTTAGGGGCCATAATTCCTAATTAGGGGACTAAATAGAGGGTAGTCTGGGCCTCCTGGCGCAAGCAGGGAGTATTTTCTATATTCACATGCTTGTCTCGCACAATTTGAGTACTTGTGGGTCCGAAACGGACTACGAATGACAAAGTTATGACCGTTTTAGTGTACACCGGTCCTTTATATGACAGTCCTTGAAAGAAATTCATTTTCCCATGACGCTTTCTGGTGCACCACCCCAAAACTCTGTGTCCTCCATAGTGGAGATATTTTTTAAACATATATATATATTTATTGATGCAAGGAATACGGTCTTGTTATTGGCTGTCACACACGCACGTGACGGCTTGGCACACAGCGAAAACAAGGAGAATAATGCCTATAGTCGGCGTATTTTTTGAATTTACAACCATATGGGATTCTACGGATCATAGAACATGTGCAGAATGCAACATTTGTCCTTACTAGGCAGACACATTTTTACACTGACCATAATCTCTCGGATTTACTTCCAAAGGAGTGCCAATGGGTTCAGAAACGTGTTTGAAAAACAGTGGTGAATTATGTTCTTTGATTTTCAGGGGCAATAATTCCAACTTAGGGGCCGAATTTGATGGTCCTTCGGGCCTCCTGGCGCAAGCGGGGAGTACTTTCTAGATTCTCACTCTTGTCATGAGCATTTTGAGCACTTGTGGGTTGTAAATGGACTCCGAATGAGAAAGTTATGATCATTTTAGTGAACATCGGTCCTTTATATGGTAGTCCTTCAAACAACTTCATTTTCCGGTGACACATTCCAGCATGCCGCCCTAACAATTTGCATCCTCCATAGTGGTGATATTTTTTCCACATATATATTGACCGATGCTATGAATGCCCTCTTGTTATTGGCTTTCACACACGTACATTACGACCTGCCACAAGGCGAAAACAAGGAGAATAAGGTTTATAGTCGCCTTACTTTTTTGAATTTACAACCAAATGGGATTCCCCAGTTCATGGAGCGTCTGTAGAATGTAATGTTTGTCCTTACCAGGAGGGCTAATGTTTACAGGTTTAGAAACTTGTCTAAAAAGCAGCAACAAATGATGCTCTTTGACTTTCAGGGGCAATAATTCTGCTTAGGGACCGAATTTGTGGAGTACTTTCTAAATTCCAACCTCATCACGAGCATTTTGCATACTTGTGGATCTGAAATGGACTCCGAATGACAAAGTTATGACCGTTTTACTGAACACTAATCCTTTATATGTCAGTCCTTGAAAGAACTTCATTTTCCGTTACGCGTTCTGGCGTGCCGCCCCGAAATTTTGTGTCCTCCATAGTGGAGATATTGTTTCGACATATATATTAACTGATGCCAGGAATGCCCTCTTGTTATTGGCTCTCACACACGTACGTTACAGCATACCACATGGCGAAAACAAAGAGAAAAAGGCTTATAGTCAAAGTATTTTTTTCAATTTACAACCAAACGGGATTCCCCAGATCGGAGCATGTGCAGAATGCAACATTTGTCCTTACAAGGGGAACCAATGTTTACACTCACCATAATCTCTCAGATTTCCTTCCAAAGGAGTGCTATTGGGTTCAGAAACTTGTCTACAAACAACAACGAATGATGATCTTTGACTTTCTGACGAGGACATCAATATCATTATTACACCCACAGCCCCTGCTGCTATACATACTAGACAAATTACTAGAGCTCGCGCACGCCAAGTAAATTACAACGTACTTTTGTTTCTTGGTAATGAGTCTAATGTTCATGAGAATATGTTGCTACCTAAATTAGATATGTTTGACTTGCTTACAAATGAAGGGCCTAGGTTGGACAAGAAGGATGGATATTGGAGCAAGACCAAACATGGAGATGATGGCATGCGCCAGGGGAACAAGAACGAAGTTACAAGTGATGATTTCGGGACTTTGAAGCACCATAATGAGTGCATAAATCCTTGGATGAAATATACAAGATGCCACTTCATAAATTTCGTCCGGAGGCTATTCTAGGTGTCGTGTCACCTTATTATTGGGCCAGACCCATGTAATTTCGAAGTACTTGAATATAGGCTATTTTTAAAGACTGTATGTGTGGGGAAACAAGAGTTAGGGGTGGTTTCGAACCCCTCCTCCAAGGGCCGCGAAATTCCCCCCTCTTCCTCCATATATACAGCCCTTAGGGCATCGTTTTGACTTTAGGTTTTGTTTAGATTAAAAGTTCACCATGTAGCTGCAACTTCGTGTACTTCGTTTGTGTTCAACGACCAGACCAAGGCGTCACAGAACCCCACCTTGATCAAGAAAGCTTTCATCTTATATTCGCAATATCTAGATTGCAATCTTAGTTTCTTGCTTGTTCTTCATTTGCTTGCACGAAATAGACCTTCATGGTTAGGTTTATTGTGCTTCGATGTGGTCAATAACCTCTCAGAGTTGGTTTAGCGATTGCTAAGGCGTGACGTCCTCGCACGTTCGTAGTCGTATTGTCAAAGTTTACTCCACCAAAAACGATAGCCACCATCTCATAGAAAGACGGAACACCTTTGCTTCTACCAAGTGGTATCATATTTCTATGTTGTTTGGTGAGATTTTCAAGTTTTTCGTAGTTTAGACCGAGTCTGTTCTTTATACCTATAGTCCACGAAAAAGCCAAAAAAAATTTAGGGTTAGTTCATCATATTCGAACCAATCTGAGCCTTTGCATACACTACTGCAGCATACTGCTAACGTGACACTACAATCAGAGACCCTTTGACAAAAGTGTGTGCGATGCAATAATCCCAAACGATGGTGTAAAAGCCCATCAAAAATGGTGCAAAACGTTTACGATGGCGGAGCCATCAAACACGGTTCTGATTTTAGTTGCGTGTGTGATGTAGGGCACACGGTTAATCCATTCAAACTATTTGCGATAGACAGCACAACAAAAACGGGCAGCCATATCAATGTGTCTGCGATATACGACATACGGTTCACTCAGACGAACTGTTTTTGATTAGGGAACACAACAAAAACGGTTCAACTTAACAAGATGTGTGTGATATGCGGCATACATTTCACATGGATGAACTGTTTGCAATGAGCCAAAAGAACACAAACGAGTCGTGTAAACAAGATGTTTGTGATACGTGGCAAACAACCGACTCAGATGAACTGTTTGCGGCGAGAAATTACAACAAAGACGGTTCATACAGTTAGTTCGTGTGTGATTCTGTGTGTACAAAAAACTTTGAAAAATGCAAACTAGTTGCTTGCGGTGGCTAGGAGTATCGTGCACGATGCGTCGGCGAGTACTCGTGTGCGATGATTAGTAAGTTACACATACGTTTCCTTATGTTAACATTTGTGTGAATTTGCAATATGGATAGTTAATATGCAAATGCCTTTTGGACATCGGGCACACGCTTAAACTCAATGAACTGTGTACGATACTAATACTTTCCATGAAAATTTAAGAACTTGGGTTACAACATTTGAGTAACATATATATAGTGGTTACACTATTCGACAAAAGGAGGATCTTTGTAACACGGTTTTGACAATCATATGGTCCATATCTACATACTTAACATAGTAACAACTATCACATTTAAAGAGGATAAGGGCCAACAACCATATGGTCCATCTACATACTTAACATAGTAATAGATAGCACATTTTAAGAGGCTGAGGGCCAACAACCACAACTATCCACTGGAAGTAGCTTGATCATGGTGAATCGGCATCTCGTCAATGAAAAGGAAGAGCCCTCATGTGCCTTGGTAGAGCATGAGTAGAACAGTGTCTCCAATTTTCCAATATGGATGCGTTGCCACGACAAGCAAGAACTTGTTAATTTGAATGGTTCCATTTCTGTGGGAAATGCAGTACCTTGCAATCACTTTGGCGTTATTAGCAGGCACAAGTGTAATTCGACCACACTGGGAAATCGATCCAGGAACTGCTACAAAGAGTAATTTCTGTTGACATGTAGAATAAAAACCAATTGTAACATATCGTTGAAGATATATATAGTTTATGAGCATCAACATTAAAATAAGACTTTTTACCAGCGTTTTGTGCACACAATTGGTCTTGTTCAATCTGTGCACCATAGTTCTAATTAATCCCATCAAAAATCCGGTGTTCATACGTTGTGCTATCTCTGTCAGATTATCAACAAAGTTTATGACATACTTCAAGTCATTCAAGTGAAATTTGGTACGCTTAGTAACATATACATATCGTTCACTATGCATCCAACATATCCTACTTAAAAGGTGGAAAGGTACTATTCATTCAGAACATGGCAGAAGAATATATAGTGCACATAAGTTGGTAAATAAAATTTGTTACTACCTAGGAATGGAGTCAGAATATGAAGTCACAATTGGTTGCTTAAATAGTGATCAATTAGTCAGAACAAATACACCGATGTTGCTGAGTAATATGACAGCATGGAGAAAGTTGAAAGGACACTAACCTCGATCAGACTTTGATCGGCTGATGACGTTGGGGAAGTAAACATCCATGTGAATTAGACCAGGCTATGGTGCATGCACTAGAATTTTGTTGCCAGCTTTCAGTTCATAACACTTAGACATTTTTGTCCAAAGGTCCGCATTAAAATAGGAGTGACCATCTTTATCAAGTTTTATGCTAACCATCATTGTAAATCCATGTTGTGTTGTCAATATGACATCCTGGGAGTCATCAACAAAGTAAAGCCCAATATTTCCTTCTACTACTGTTCTTACAAAGCAAGGGATGTAGTGCTTGAAATGAAAATTAAGATCGTAAATTAGATATATTGGAATAATAGAACAAGATGCAAATATGGGAGTAACTGATAGAACAGATCAATATATAGATGAAAGCAAAGTACAAAAATATAGAATTAAAAATAGATAATATAACAAAGATTTGATGCAAATATATAGATAATGTAGCAACAATCGGTATATGTTCACAAATTTATGCCATGCCGACCATGGTAGGTTGAGATCGAACATACCGAGCGCTCCCTGAAGTCATCCGGAATTGTAAGATAGAACTTCGTTTCCGTCTGGCTGCGACCACACTTGCCCGATTTGTGCTCGCACTGTGAACACATGAATGAACACCCACGAATCAGCTAGAACAAAAATGATTCCATGGTGATTTCCGCCAGTTGATTAACAGTGATGGATGGACTGCGATAGGAGATGAGTGAATATTTCACTAAGTTCATTAACTTCTCCATGAGAAAACTCCCCGGCCCAATCCTGCAGAAAACCCCAGTCGACTAGAGTCTAGAATGTCGGTGCAGATAGGCGACGAAAAGCGGTAGGGGCGAAATCCCGTACCATTTGGAGCGCGACCTACGCCCACCGAAAACAGCTGTCGAGCTTAGGGTGGCCGCCGCGATAGAAGTTGATGAGGTGCAGAGTTGCGGAGGAGTCCGCGGTGAGTGGGTGGGGACAAAGTGGGTGAGGGTTCTTTTTCCTTTTGCATGTCTGAGTGAACACACACGGTTCACAAGGGCGACGGAGATGAATCGTGTGCGATAGTAAATCACCAAGATTGAATGGGAATCCAAATTTCCTTTATCTTTCATCCCTGAGTTTTTTTCTATTATGAACATAAACCCTGCTAATCACCATGTTCAAATTTGGCACTTTTCCTGGTTCAATTACAATATTTAGGGGATTATGTGCATTTTTAGGCATTAATTCACATAATTCAAATTCAAACAATTGGTGCTTGAAAAGGTGCACAATAACGTTCTAGAAAAACCATACTCATGGTATTTAGTAAATTCTCAAGCCTTTTACGAGGAATGGGCATAGATTTCAAGGGAATGTGTGGCAATAGTCAACCATAAATGCTTCATTTATTGGGTTATCATCTATAGAACAATGAAATACGTGCTTGAAAAACATGACGCCTGGCATGGTGCCATGGTATCGCCTCACAGTGCCCTGGTTAAAAGCTAAGAAGGTTTGGTTTATGTCATCATGCACGCCCTTCATAAATCAAACCATAACCAAGGAAGTTCAATGCCTTCGAGAGGGAAATCACCAAGATTGAAGGGGAATCCAAATTTCCGTCCTAGTTTGTTATTCATTTTTTTTCCCGCGATCAACATACCGCCTGAAATGCAACGTGTTCAAATTGACATTTTTCCGGGCTCATTTACCATATTTAGGGGATTATGTGCATTTTCTAGGCATTGATTATGCACATAATTCAAATTCGAACAATCGGTGCATGGAAAGGTGCACAAGAATGGTCTGGAAAACCATGCTCGTGCTATTTAGCACATTCTCATGCCTTTTACAAGGAATGGGCAGATATTTCAAGGAAATGTGTGGCTATAGTCAACCATAAACGTGTCATTTACTGGGTTAACAACTATACAAAAATGAAATACATGCTTGGAAAACATGACACCTGGTGTGGTGCCATGGTATGGCCTCATCGTGCAATGGTAAAAATTTGAGAATGTTTTCCTTATGTCACCATGCACACCTTTCATAAATCAAACCATCACCGAGGAAATTTAATGGTTTCGAGGGGGAAATCACCAAGATTGAAGGGGGATCCAACTGTCATTTGTCCTTTGTCAATGAGTTTTTCATATGATGAACATACACCCTGCAAATCAGCGTGTTCAAATTTAGCACTTTTCTGGGTTCATTTTCCATATTTAGGGGATTATGTGCATTTCCTAGGCATTAATGCACATAATTCAAGGTCAAACAATCAATGCATGAAAGGGTGCACAAGAACGGCCTGGAAAACCATGCTCGTGCTATTTTGTAAATTCGCATGCCTTTTACAAGGAATGGACAAATATTTCGATGTAATGTGAGGCAACAATTAACCACAAATGTTTGTTTATTGGGTTTTCTACTATAGAAAAAATGAAATACATGCTTGAAAAACATGACGCCTGGTAAAAATTTGAGAAGCTTTTGCTTATGTCGTGATGCACACCCTTTGAAAATCGAACCATCACCGAGGAAGTTTCATGCTTTCGAGAGGGAAATCATCAAGATTGAAGGGGAATCCAAATTTCCATCCTCGTTTGTCATTCAGTTTTTTTCCAACGATCAACATACCACCTCAAATGCAACGTGTTCAAATTTGACATTTTTCCGAGCTCATTTACCATATGTATGAGATTATGTGCATTTTCTAGGCATTAATGCACATAATTCAAATTTGAATTATCGGTGCATGAAAAGGTGCACAAGAACATTCTGGAAAACCATGCTCATGCTATTTAGTACATTCTCATGCCTTTTACAAGGAATGGGTAGATGTTTCAAGGAAATGTGTGGCAATAGTCAACCATAAACACGTCGTTTACTCGGTTAACAACTATATAAAAAATGAAATACATGGTCGGATAACATGACGCCTGGCGTGGTGCCATGGTATGGCCTCACCGTGCCCAGGTAAAAATTGAAGATTGTCTTCCTTATGTCGTGATACATTCCTTTCATAAATCGAACCGTCACCGAGGAAGTTTCATGGTTTTGAGGGGGAAATCGCCAATATTGAAGGGGGATCCAAATTTCTTTTGTCCTTTGTCCACAAGTTTTTTTGTATGATGAAGATACACCCTGCAAATCACTGTGTTCAAATTTGGCACTTTTCTGGGTTCATCTACCATATTTAGGGGATTATGTGCATTTCCTAGGCATTAATAGACATAATTCGAGTTCAAACAATCGGTGCATGAAAGGGTGCAGAAGAATGACCTGGAAAACCGTGCTCATGCCATTTAGTAAATTCTCATGCCTTTTACAAGGAATGGATAGATATTTCAATGAAATGTGTGGCAATAGTCAACCACAAACATTTGTTTATTGGCTTTTCCACTGTAGAAAAAACGAAATAAATGCTTGAAAAACATGACGCCTGGCATGGTGCCATGGTATGACCTCACCATGCCCTGGTAAAATTTGAGAAGGTTTGGCTTATGTCGTCATGCACGTCCTTCATAAATGTTACGATCACCAAAGAAGTTCCATGCTTTCAAGAGGGAAATCACCAAGATTGAAGGGGATTCCAAAATTTCTTCATTCTTTGCCCTGGAGTTTTCTTTCTACGACGAACATACACCCTGTAAATCACCGTGTTCAAATTTGGGCATTTTTCCGGGCTCATTTACCAAATTTAGGGGATTGTGTGCATTTTCTAGGCATTTAGCGCATATAAATCCAATCCAGCAACAGCTGCACGGGTGTGATGTGAGGGGCGTGGATTATCGTTCGATCATGGCGCATCCTACGGTGCACACGCGCGATCCGCATGGCTAGGGTTCTGGCCAATCATAAGGCAACACACAATAGGCTCAGTGCACACTATTTCCGGTACTGACGGAGATGAACCATGTGCGATAATGAATGAGAAAAATTGTAAGGGAAGCCAAATTTCTGTTGTCGTTTGTCGTTGAGCTCTTGAATACCACCGCACTATATGGCTGCTCAGCCCCTCCGTGCCAGCGCTCTCTCCAAGGGTCGTCCATGGCACTGGGTTGCACAGTAACTAGTAAGGAAGCGATGGCATCCTACTACGCCGCATTCCTCGACGCCCGGGACCGCACACATGGTAAGGAAGCAATGGCATCTCGCCGCGCTGAGTTCATCGCTGTCGGCGGCCACATAGTTACATGGGCGGACTTTGATGCTGCCATGGTCGAATGTGTGGTGGATCTAGAGGCGGCTAAAGCCGCACAGAAGGAGCGGAAAAGGCAGAAAGTAGTCAAGAAAAGAGAGTCCCGCCACCACAAGAAAGAAGAGGCTGCACGCTGTGGTGAGGAGAGCTTGGAGGAGATCGAAGCACGGTGGGCTGCCGCCTACAAGGCTGGGAAGGACAACGCTGGCGTCTGGCCAGGCTGCCCTGATGGCAGCATGTGAGAAGTAGTTTAAGTTTGTAGTATTAGAGAAAATTACCACTAGTACTTTAAGTTTATAGTATTAACGTACAATGTCGATAAGAGCATCCTTTCAGGGCTTTGAGCGTTGATTGGCACGTGTGCCCATGTGCGTTTTTTTGCGTTAATCATTAGAAGATCACAAAACACACAGTTTCTATGTCGTACCCGTCTGTGTTTTTTGCGTTAATGATCCATAAGTTAGTTACCTGTGCGATGTTTCCTAATAAACCAGGCGTACCATTCACCAAAAAAATCAACTACACGTCTACATTTTTTGGAGATGGGATCTGCCAATTTTCTATTTTCTCGCACACGAGTATTTTACGCGCTTCGTCTGTGTTGTGTGTTTCCCCCGCCCAAGTTTCAAGTCTCGCAGCAAAATTTTCATTAGGCGCACGATTTCAGAATTTATTCCTCCAACCACATCCCCACCCATCAAATTTCCTCAGTATCTCCCCACCCCCCCTACCGGCAGCTCAAACCTCCGCCACCGCAACCACAACTTCAACCACATCTATGTTTTGCTTGGATCTAGTCAGGTAACCCACCAATCTCTATCACGGCCCTAACCTGATTTCTTAAATGGCACCTGCAAAACATCCTCATGCCTCCAAATCCCTACCTCCAGGAGCTGATGGCGGTCCATGGCGCGATGGCCGCTGTGCGTGTTGACCCGGAGGAACACCTCACCTCTACCGCCGCCGACATGGTGCAGGCTCTGGCCCAGATGAAGTGCCCCAGCGACTACCCCCAGGACCTAACAGGTAAGATCTAACCAGCTAAATCTTACCAATACCACTTGCAACGGCTATGATTTGTACGTTGATGTATTAAGCATGTTTGTGCCTTGTTTATTTCAGTACTGCACATTGTGATGTTCAAATACTACTGTGCCCAGCTCAATTTCACTAACACCAGCAACAAACTTACAATACATGACTCAGGATATAACTAGAGATGCTGCCCATTTTCTATTATTAGTGGCTGTTAACCCTGTTGTACATAACATGCTTGTCCATGTACTTACACAGGGTCATAACGGCCGATGTTGTTGTTTGCTGCCGAGGTTAGCTGCATCCCATGTCTTACAGTATTTCCCATCATTTGTGCAATTTCAGTTTAACTTATACTCCCTCCGTAAACTAATATAAGAGCGTTTAGATCACTACTTTAGTGATCAAAATGCTCTTATATTAGTTTACAGAGGGAGTATCATTTACTGGTTGCCTGTAGGTACACATGTCAGTGGCACTGATCTATGCTTCGACCCAGAGGAACAACTCGCCTCTACTTCCTCTGACTTTGGGCGGGCTCTGGCCAAGATGTAGTGCCCCAGCAACTACCTCTCATGACTTACCAAGTATGTATTCACCAGTTCAATCTTACCAATACCAGTAGCAATTAATGGCTATGTTCTGTATGGTCCATGTATTATGCATGTTCTAGTAAACATGCCTAACACGTTTTAGCCACTTTCCCTACCTTTTTATAGACAACTGGGTCATTCTCTGGTCTGGCAGCACCTGCCTTGTGATGTTTAACTCTGCCAATTGCATTTTTATCAGTACCGGCTTCAATGGCTATTAAGCCTATTGTAATTAACAGTTGAATCCATTTTTAAATAGTTGTATTTCAATAGCTACAAACTTACAAAACATGACTTAGGATGTTGTTAAGCCTGTTGAAATTAATAGTTGTATCCATTTTTAATCTGTCCCTTTGCTACCATGCTACTCTCGCAATGAATATATACTAGAGATGCTGCCCATTTGCTATTTTCGGTTGATGCTAACCCTATTGTACTTAACATCCCTGTCCATGTACTTACACATGGTCATAACGGCCAATGATGTTGTTTGTCGTCGAGGTTGTCGGATTTCGGGTTCGGCAAAACCAACACTGGGGTGCGCACGAAGATCTCCCCCCCTCTCTAGCTCGCACACTCAACGATCTCACAGCCTAGCTTCGACGAACTCAAAGAACATGAGACACACGATTTATACTGGTTCGGGCCGCCATTGTAGTGTAATACCCTACTCCAGTGTGGTGTGGTGGATTGCCTCTTGGGCTGAGGATGAATAGTTACAAGGGAAGAACAGCCTCCTCAGGAGAGGTGTTCTTGTGCTTAGTGAACTGGTGCGAGGCTAAGGATGGAGTGGCTCCGATCCAAGATGCGATCCATCCCCCAGCTGTGCTGGTGGCTAGTCCTATTTATAGAGGACCTGGTCCACTTCCCAAATATTGAGCGGGAAGGGATCCCACAACGGCCAAATTCGAAGGGAGACAACTAGTACTAGTTATCCTGATGAAAGTAGTCTTTGCCTGCAGAAGGCTCTGGTGGTGACACCGTCTTGGGCTCCATGGTGACCTCCGTCCTGCCGTCCTGCTGGTCTTGGTCTTGTTGCACCGATATGGAAACCTTTGCCTTATGCCTTGGGACTCCTCGCCTGCACTTGCCTCCTTAGCACCAAAGAAGAAGCGAGGACACTGCGTCTGCTGGCGCCCGCCTGGTCTTGATCGTCATGGCTTACATCATTGGAACCTCACAAGGTTCTCCTTGCCTTGATCTCTCCACCCCTCGTGAGACAGCCTGGTGAGGCCGCCGCTGAGGAGGTCTTGCGACGTCCGCCTCGCGAGGGTCTTGAATATTTGCTGGTGAAGATGGGTCTTACAGGGCCGCCGGAGGAGCCACGCCGCGGGCCGCGGGTAGACAGGTCTGGGGACCCCCGTTCCCAGAACACCGACAGTAGCCCCCGGGCCCAAGGCGCGCTCGGGCTTGGCTTTGGGGCGAAGCCAAAGGGCAAGTGCGGAGCACCGCGGGCCCCAACAGCCTGCGGCCTCGGTCGACGCGTGGCGACTTATTGGACGTGGGCGTCTCCGCTTCCCCACGCAGCCTCGGCAACTGCCCCACTTGACGGGTCCTTGCTGCATGCAGGAAAAATATCATTATTACCTTAGATTGTGGAGGCCGGCGGTTGGCCCCCCCTTGGCTATAAATGGGGAGTGAGGGATGGAGCCCCCATCACCCATTTCCTCCTAGATTCTCCTGCTTCTTCTTCTTCCTTGTTCCACTCCTTGCAGCGACGGTCATGGCGCCTCTGAAGAGGCTCTCCGCCCCAGAGAAGGGAAAAGCTCACTAGGAGGGGCTTGGTTCACCACCGCCCAAGAGGGGGCGTGGTCGCCCTTGCAAGCACGCTATGACCCCTGCCGCGGCCCCTCATAGCTGTGGTGACGCCTCTTTGCGCGGTGGCAGCCGCCCAGGTCGTGTTAGCCCCATTGACGAGGTGAGGCCTACCATGGTTGCGCGGCCTCCCCGGCCGCGCTTCCATTCGGCGGAGGTGATACCAGAGTTCATCATGTGGTTGGAGAACCCGGCCGGCACTTGGCTTCAGCTCCCGAGGTTCTTTGTCGGCGAACTGCCGTCCGCGGGTCCAAGCGGTCTCTGGCTGCAGGCGGACGGTTGCTGTAGCAGGGCTTCATGGGTCACGGTGGAGATCTCCGCCGCGGGCAATGCGGTCCTGGCCTGCGGCTGGCAGACGTTCGCCCACGCGCGGGCTGGGGAGGCGGTGTGCCGTCCACTTCAAGTATAACGGTGACGCGACCCTCTTCGTGAGTGTGTTCAGGGAAGATGGTCGCCATGCCGGGTGCTACCCCAAGGACAACGACGGCGACGAGGTGCTCGGCCTTGGAGATGGTCGTGATGAGGAGGGAGGCCGGCCCGGCCATGTCTCGTCTAGCTACGGCGACTCTTCCTCCAGTGGCAGCTCCAGCAGCGGTGGCTACGACCAGCCGCCACCCCGCCGCGCCTGCTTCGAAGGTGGCAGCGGGTCGGCTCGTCACTGCGCTTCCGTGAAGCGTGAGGAGGGATCTAACTGAGCTCAGGAGAGCGTCGCGAGCCCGTCCTCACGACCTGTCGCAGGAGCACAGCCTGCTTTTGTTTCGTTATTCCTTTCTTCCTGCATTAGAGAAAGACAAGTATGGGGCCCCGTGGGGGCGTGCAGCAAACTATTACTTTCGGGTTGTTATGTTGTGTTTATCTTTCATGTGCTGTGTTGCGACATCATGATTTATGCATGCGCGCGTAGAAGGACTTAGCTCGATTAGCATAAAAGATCCCGCTTCACGAGACGCACTTTTCTCTGTACCTGGCGGGGAAGAACTGCAAAAATTTGCTAGGAGATCCGTACCTGGTCCATGTCATTGTAGCCTGCTGGCTATCGTGCGTCACCTGCGTATGGCCATGACCCAGCGCCTCGGGTCACGGTACCCGAGGTGCACGGATCGAGGGGGTCGCGCCAACTTGCAGCTTGAACAAGGGTGCCTCGCAAAAAAACAGACAAAACGCTCACGAGGGCCTGAGGGGCACCTGTCCAGCCCCCTCGCGAGGGACGCGAGAGAGGGTACTGGCCAAACGAAGAACCGAAGGCAAAAATAAGGGCAGAATCAAAGGAACAAGATCGGCAAGCGAAATCAGAAAGCAAATTTCGATTAAAAAGGGGCAAGCCAACTGCAGAAAGCAAATGAAAAGCCGCATCCGTCACTTAGTCTAGTCTTCTTGTCTTCTCACTAGCGCGGAGCTAAGTGCAGCCACTAGACGTGGGAGGGAGCCCCCGAGGCTCGAGGGCGGCACTCCGGAGACTCCGGGGCGTGTACAACCCCACTCATTCTTATGTGAGAGTGTCACGAGTGGAGATCCTTCACATGGACTGGGCCTCGCTTCACAGGCACCGGGCCTTGCTTCATGGGTAGAACTACCTGAGGTGCTGGATGTTCCAGGTGTTCTGGATGGGGACCCCGTCCTGCGTCTCCAGGCGCACGGCGCCAGGCCTGGAGACGTGGGCCACCCGAAACAGGCCCTCCAACATGGGCGAGAGCTTGTGCAGCCCTTCCCTGGAGAGCACCTGCCTCAGGACAAGGTCACCCACCTCGAGCGTCCTGGAGCGGACGCTGCGGTTGTGGTACCGCCGCAGCGCCTTCTGGTACCTCGCTGCTCGGAGCGAGGCTTCACGGCGGCGTTCCTTCCCCAGCACGAGATCCATCCCCCGCATGGCGTCCTACCGCGTTTCATCGAATGCCAGGTCCCGCGTGGAGCGATGCTTGATCTCGTGTGGGAGAACCGCTTCTGCTCAGTAGACGAGGAAGAACGGTGTTTTGCCTGTCGTCCTAGTGGCGGTGGTGCGGATGGACCACAACACGGACTGGAGCTCGTCGTGCTAGCCCATGTCGCAGGCCTCGAGCTTCTTCTTGAAGGTCCTAGTCTTGAGACCCCTCATGACTTCCGTGTTGGCGTGCTCGGCTTGACCGTTGCTCCTAGGGTGTGCCACAGAGGCGTAGAAGATCTGCATCCCAAGGCTAGCACAATACGTTTTGAAGAGATTGCTAGTGAATTGCGAACCGTTGTCGGTGATGATGCGGTTAGGGACCCCAAATCGGCTCACAATGCCCTTGATGAACTTGACTACTGACCCGGCTGGGATGGTGCGTACGGCTTCCACTTCCGCCCACTTGGTGAACTTGTCGATGGTGACGTAGAGGTAGCGGTAACCTCCAGGCGCTCGAGGGAATGGACCTAGGATATCCAGCCCCCAGACCGTGAACGGCCATGAGAGTGGGATAGTCTAGAGGCCCTGGGCCAGCTGGTGGATCTGCTTGGCGTGGAATTGGCAAGCCTCGCAGGACCTCACCAGCTCGGCCGCGTCGTTGAGCGTTGTGGGCCAGTATAACCCACTACGGAAAGCCTTACGAACCAGGGTGCGTGATGACGAGTGGTGCCCATAGTCTCCACCATATATATCAGCCAGCAACTCCTTCCCCTGTTCCCTGGAAATGCATCATAGATAAACATCATTTGTCCGCTTCCTGTATAGCTCACCGTCCTGAACGCAGTATGCCGTAGCCTGCCGGGCCACACATTCCGTGTCTTCTCCTTCTTCGGCAACGTGCCTTGTGTCAGGTATGCCTTGAATTCTTCGATCTAGCTCCCCTCCTGAGGCTCGAGTGCTAAGAGGAGGCTCGCTCCTGAGGTCGGGACGCAGGCGGGGGCTCCCGAGACGGGCGGTTGAGGGAGCTCCTCCTGAGGTGGTGCTGGCTCCGCAGGCGGAGGTGCTGCTGAAGGCTTAAAGAGCCGTTCCTCGAACACACCAGGCTCTTGGGGCAGCCGCTTGGATGCTCTTCTGGCGATATCATCGGCCTCTTGGTTGGTGCCACGTGGCATGTGCTGAAGCTCCAGGCCCAACAACTGCTTCTCCATTTTGCGTACCTCCGCGAGATATGCCTCCATGTGCTCGTCCTTTGGCTCATACACATTGTTGGAGAAGTTGACGAGGACCTGCGAGTCTCCCCTAATGGTGAGCCACTTCACTCCCAGGGCCGCCATCGCCATAAGGCCAGCGATGAGGCCCTCGTACTCTGCGATGTTGTTGGATACCTTCTCGCCCCGCTGGAAGCAGAGCTGCACGATGTAGTAAAGCTTGTCCTAAGTGGGCAAGATGAGTACGGCTCCAGCCCCTGTGCCCTGGCGCGCGAACGCGCCATCGAAGTACATGACCCTGCCGTTAATATTGATAGAGGTAAAACCCTACGTCCTGCTTGATTAATATTGATGATATGGGTGTTACAAGAGTAGATCTACCACGAGATCAGAGAGGCGAAACCCTAGAAGCTAGCCTATGGTATGATTGTATGTTGTGATTGTCGCCCTATGGACTAAAACCCTTCGGTTTATATAGACACCAGAGAGGGTTAGGGTTACACAAGGTCGGTTACAAAGGAGGAGATATCTATATACGTATTGCCTAGTTTGCCTTCCACACCAAGTAGAGTCCCATCCGGACACGAGACGAAGTCTTCAATCTTGTATCTTCATAGTCTAACAGTCCAACCAATGGAGATAGTGCGGCTGTCCGGAGACCCCCTAATCCAGACTCCCTCATGCAGCCTTATCCAGCTTTGCGGCTTCATTTGGCGAGCCCTCGACTTGGGGCTCCTCTCTGAGGGCCACTAGCATCGCGCTAGCGGAATGGGGTGTAGCAGACAGGTAAAGTACCAAGGGCTCGCGAGGACGAGGCGCCACCATCACCAGCGGGCTGGTCAAGTATCTCTTTAGGTCTTGAAATGCTAGGTTGGCCTCGGGGGTCCACTCGAACGGACTCTTCTTCTTCATCATCTTGAAAAATGGCAAGGTGCGCTCCCCTAGCTTGGAGATGAAGCGCCCCAGCGAAGTCACGCAGCCCGCAAGCTTCTGCATCTCTTTGAGGTTTTGTGGTGGACTCACGTCTTCGATTGCCTTGACCTTCTCCGGCTTGGCCTCAATCCCTCTGTGGGATACGAGGAAGCCCAGCAGCTTACTGAAAGGGACACCAAACACGCATTTCTCCGGATTGAGCCGCGGCTCCACCTGGCGCAGGCTCACGAAGGTCTCCTCCAGGTCCTGAATCAAAGTTCTTGCCTCCCGATATTTTACCACAATGTCGTCGACGTAGGCCTCAGCATTCCTCCCGAGCTGCCGCCCCAAGGCGATGTGCATCAACCGCTGGAAGGTTGCTCCTGCGTTGCGCGGTCCGAATGGCATACAGGTGTAGCAGTACACCCCGCATGTTGGTAAGAAAGTTGTCTTCTCCACATCTTCCACTGCCATCTTGATCTGGTGGTATCCTGAGAACGCATCCTGGAAGCACAGCAGGTCACACTCCGCGGTGGAGTCAAAAATTTGGTCGATGCGCGGCAGTGTAAATTGGTCCTGAGGGCAGGTGAGGGAGTCCTGGATTAGGGGGTCTCTGGACAGCCGGACTATCTCCATTGGCCGGACTGTTAGACTATGAAGATACAAGATTGAAGACTTTGTCTCGTGTCTGGATGGGACTCTACTTGGCGTGGAAGGCAAGCTAGGCAATACGTATATGGATATCTCCTCCTTTGTAACTGACCTTTTGTAACCCTAACCCTCTCTGGTGTCTATATAAACCGAAGGGTTTTAGTCCGTAGGACGACAATCACAACATACAATCATATCATAGGCTAGCTTCTAGGGTTTAGCCTCTCTGATCTCGTGGTAGATCTACTCTTGTAACACCCATATCATCAATATTAATCAAGAAGGACATAGGGTTTTACCTCTATCAAGAGGGCCCGAACCTGGATAAAATATCATGTCCCCTGCCTCCTGTTACCATC
This sequence comes from Triticum aestivum, assembly GCF_018294505.1. NCBI lineage: Eukaryota > Viridiplantae > Streptophyta > Magnoliopsida > Poales > Poaceae > Triticum > Triticum aestivum. The sequence continues at coordinate 379,666,158 of NC_057812.1, read as the reverse complement.
CGGCCTAGACGCACAGTTCGGGACCCCCTACCCGAGATCCGCCGATTTTGACACCATCATTGGTGCTTTCATTGAGAGTTCCTCTGTGTCGTCACCGTTAGGCTAGATGGCTCCTACTATCATCGATAGCGATGCGGTCCAGGGTGAGACTTTTCTCCCCGGACAGATCTTCTATCTGGCGGCTTTGCACTATGGGCTAATTCGCTTGGCCATTTGGAGCAGATTGAAAGCTATGCCCCTGGCCATCAGGTCAGATTTGGAAGTTTGAATTACACGGCCAACATCCGCGGGGACTTGATCTACGATGGATTCGAGCCACAGCCGGGCGCGCCGCACTGTCGCGATGGGTATGACCTAGCTCTGCCACCGGACAGTACCCCAGAGGCCGCGCCCGCATCAGCTCCAACCCTTAGCTCGGAGCCAACTGCGCCAATCGAGGACGGGTGGCTAGACACCGCCTCGGGGGCTGCAGTCTTGAAGGCGATCGAGCCGAACACCAGCATAATCCTCTGTGCAGCCCGTGACTCCAAGGTGCCGGACTCTCTTCCGGACCGCGAACCATCCGCGCCCCTGCCAATCGAATCCGATTGGGCGCCGATCATGGAATTCACCGCCGCGGATATCTTTCAGCACTCGCCCTTCAGCGACATTCTGAATTCACTAAGGTCTCTCTCTTTGTCAGGAGAGCCCTGGCCGGATTATGGCCAACAGGATTGGGATGTGGACGACGAAGAAATTCGACGCCCACCCACCACCCACTTTGTAGCCACTGTCGATGATTTAACCGGCATGCTCGACTTCGACTCTGAAGACATCGACGGTATGGACGACGATGTAGGAGACGAACATGAACCAGCACCTATAGGGCACTAGAAAGCCACCTCGTCGTATGACATATACATGGTGGATACAGCCAATGAAGGCAATGGCGACGAGATAGCGGAGGATGACCCCTCCAAGAAGCAACCCAAGCGCCGACGTCAACGGTGCCGCTCTAAGTCCCGCCAAAGCAAAAGTGGTGATACCGGCATAGGAGATAATAACACTCCGGATAGCACCGAAGACAACAACAATCCCCTCCAGCAAGATTTAGAGCAGGAGGATGAAGGAGCTAGCTCTCCTGAGAGAGCGGCTAGCGGAGAGGAGAAGGATGTCAATTACATGCCCCCCTCCGAAGACGAGGAAAGCCTCCGCGATGATGAATTCGTCGTACCAGAGGATCCCGTCGAACAAGAGCGCTTCAAGCGCAGGCTTATGGCCACGGCAAATAGCTTGAAGAAAAAGCAGCAACAGCTTCAAGCTGATCAAGATCTGCTAGCTGACAGATGGACTGAAGTCCTCACGGCCGAGGAATATAAACTGGAGCGTCCCTCCAAGAGTTACCCAAGGGGCATGTTACTACCCCGACAGGAGGAAGAAGCATATGATATGGCTGATCAGCCACCTCGTGGCCGCGATAGAGAGGCATTCCAGCTAAAAGCTCAGCCCACACCCCAATGCCATTCAAATAAAAAGGCATGGGAGCTACGCCAGACATGCGAGACATTTTGGAGGACAAAGCAAAGCATTCAAGATCAATCTACGGATCACGAGGGCGCACCACTCTGCGAGACGGTAAACGTCACGCCAGATATAGTAAAAGCAAATCTGGTCGGGCCGAACACAGCGGGCAAGACCCATTCGAGCTGCGTCGCGATATAGCCCAATACAGAGGCGCCGCACACCCCTTATGCTTCACAGACGAAGTAATGGAACATCAATTCCTAGAAGGTTTCAAACCTATAAACATTGAATCATACAACGGCACAACAGATCCAGCAGTATGGATTGAGGACTTCCTCCTCCACATCCACATGGCCCGCGATGATGACTTACATGCCATCAAATACCTCCCACTATAACTCAAAGGACCAGCGTGGCATTGGCTTAATAGCTTGCTAGCAGACTCCATTAGCAGTTGGGAAGATCTGGAGGCCGCATTCCTCAACAACTTTCAGGGCACTTATGTGCGACCACCAGACGCCGATGATCTAAGCCACATAATCCAGCAACCAGAAGAGTCGGCCAGGCAATTCTGGACTCGATTTCTCACAAAGAAAAATCAAATCGTCGACTGTCCGGATGCGGAGGCCTTAGCAGCTTTCAAGAACAACATCTGAGACGAGTGGCTATCCCGGCACCTTGGTCAGGAAAAGCCGAAATCAATGGCATCCCTCACGACGCTCATGACCCGCTTTTGTGCGGGAGAAGACAGCTAGCTGGCTCGCAGTTATAACATATCAAAGAACCATGGTACCTCGGATACCAAGGACGGCAATAGCAGGTCACGTCCCAACAAACATATGCACCGCATTAACAGCGACAATACTGAGGATACGATAGCCAATGCCGGATTCAAGGGCTCAAAACCTGGTCAGAGCAAAAAGCCATTCAAACACAATACGCCAGGTCCGTCCAGCCTGGACCGTATACTCGATCGCTCGTGTCAAATACACGGCACCCCATTCAAGCCAGCCAATCACACCAACAGGAATTGTTGGGTGTTCAAGCAGGCCGGCAAGTTAATTGCCGAAAACAAGGAAAAGGGGCCGCATAGCGATGACGAGGAAGAACCCCAGCAGCCGGACACTGGAGGACAGAAGAGGTTTCCCCCGCAAGTGCGGACGGTGAACATGATATACGCAACCCACATCCCCAAGAGGGAGCGGCAGCGTGCGCTCAGGGACGTATATGCGTTGGAGCCAGTCGCCCCAAAGTTCAACCCTTGGTCCTCCTGTCCGACCACCTTCGATTGCAGGGACCTGTTGGGGAACATAGTAATTTGAAAAAAACTCCTACGCACACGCAAGATCATGGTGATGCATAGCAACGAGAGGGGAGAGTGTTGTCTACGTACCCTCGTAGACCGATAGAGGAAGCGTTATGACAACGCGGTTGATGTAGTCGTACGTCTTCACAGCCCGACCGATCAAGCACATAAACTATGACACCTCAGAGTTTTAGCACATGTTCAGCTCGATTACGATCCCCGGACTCCAATCCAGCAATGTGTCGGGGAAGAGTTCCGTCAGCACGATGGCGTGGTGACAATCTTGATGTTCTATCGTCGCAGGGCTTCGCCTAAGCACCACTACAATATTATCGAGGAGTATGGTGGAAGGGGGCACCGCACATGGCTAAGAAAACGATCACGAAGATCAACTTGTGTGTCTAGAGGTGCCCCCTTGCCCCCGTATATAGAAGAGCAAGGGGGGTGCGGCCGGCCCTAGGAGGAGGCACGCTGGAGGAGTCCTATTCCTACCGGGAGTAAGACTGCCCCCCTTTCCCTAGTTGGATTAGGACTTGGGGGGAAGGAGGAGAGGGAAGAAAGGAAAGGGGGGGGGGCCTCCTTGTCCAATTCGGACTTGGGGGGGAGGGGCCCGCGGAAGCCCCTAGGCCTCCTCTCCTCTTCCTCCACTAGGCCCATTAAGGCCCATTAGGTTACCGGGGGGTTCCGGTAACCTCCCGGTACTCCGGTAAAATGCCGATTTCACCCGGAACACTTCCGATGTCCAAACATAGGCTTCCAATATATCAATCTTTATGTCCCGACCATTCCGAGACTCCTCCTCATGTCCGTGATCACATCCGAGACTCCTAACAAACTTCGGTACATCAAAATATATAAACTCATAATGAAACTGTCATCGTAACGTTAAGCGTGCGGACCCTACGGGTTCGAGAACAATGTAGACATGACCGAGACATGTCTCCGGTCAATAACCAATAGCGGAACCTAGATGCTCATATTGGCTCCCACATATTCTACGAAGATCTTTTATCGGTTAGACCGCATAACCACATACTTTGTTCCCTTTGTCATGGTATGTTACTTGCCCAAGATTCGATCGTCGGTATCTCAATACCTAGTTCAATCTCGTTACCGGCAAGTCTATTTACTCGTTTCGTAATACATCATCTCGCAACTAACTCATTAGTTGCAATGCTTGCAAGGCTTATGTGATGTGCATTACCGAGAGGGCCCAGAGATACCTCTCCGACAATCGGAGTGACAAATCCTAATCTCGAAATACGCCAACCCAACATGTACCTTTGGAGACATCTGTAGAGCTCCTTTATAATCACCTAGTTACGTTGTGATGTTTGGTAGCACACAAAGTGTTCCTCTGGCAAACGGGAGTTGCATAATCCCATAGTCATAGGAACATGTATAAGTCATGAAGAAAGCAATAGCAACATACTAAACGATCGGGTGCTAAGCTAATGGAATGGGTCATGTCAATCACATCATTCTCCTAATGATGTGATCCCGTTAATCAAATGACAACACATGTCTATGGTTAGGAAACATAACCATCTTTGATTAACGAGCTAGTCAAGTAGAGGCACACTAGTGACGTTTAGTTTGTCTATGTATTCACACAAGTATTATGTTTCCGGATAATACAATTCTAGCATGAATAATAAACATTTATCATGATATAAGGAAATAAAATAATAACTTTATTATTGCCTCTAGGGCATATTTCCTTCAGTATCCCACTTGCACTAGAGTCAATAATCTAGATTACACAGTAATGATTCTAACACCCATGGAGCTTTGGTGATGATCATGTTTTGCTCGTGGAAGAGGCTTAGTCAACGGGTCTGCTACATTCAGATCCGTATGTATCTTGCAAATCTCTATGTCTCCCACCTGGACTAGATCCCGGATGGAATTGAAGCATCTCTTGATGTGCTTGGTTCTCTTGTGAAATCTGGATTCCTTTGCCAAGGCAATTGCACCAGTATTGTCACAAAAGATTTTCATTGGACCCGATGCACTAGGTATGACACCTAGATCGGATATGAACTCTTTCATCCAGACTCCTTCGTTTGCTGCTTCCAAAGCAGCTATGTACTCCGCTTCACATGCATATCCCGCCACAATGCTTTGTTTAGAACTGCACCAACTGATAGCTCCACCGTTTAATGTAAACACGTATCCGGTTTGTGATTTAGAATCGTCTGGATCAGTGTCAAAGCTTGCATCAACGTAACCATTTACGATGAGCTCTTTGTCACCTCCATATACGAGAAACATATCCTTAGTCCTTTTCAGGTATTTCAGGATGTTCTTGACCGCTGTCCAGTGAACCACTCCTGGATTACTTTGGTACCTCCCTGCTAGGCTTATAGCAAGACACACATCAAGTCTGGTACACAACATTGCATACATGATAGAGCCTATGGATGAAGCATAGGAAACATCTTTAATTTTCTCTCTATCTTCTGCAGTGGTCGGGCATTGAGTCTTACTCAATTTCACATCTTGTAACACATGCTAGAATCCTTTCTTTACTTGATCCATTTTGAACTTCTTCAAAATTTTGTCAAGGTATGTGCTCTGTGAAAGTCCAATTATGCGTCTTGATCTATCTCTATAGATCTTAATGCCCAATATGTAAGCAGCTTCACCGAGGTCTTTCATTGAAAAACTCTTATTCAAGTATCCCTTTATGCTATCCAGAAATTCTATATCATTTCCGATTAGTAATATATCATCTACATATAATATCAGAAATGCTACAGAGCTCCCACTCACTTTCTTGTAAATACAGGCTTCTCCAAAAGTCTGTACAAAACCAAATGCTTTGATCACACTATCAAAGCGTTTATTCCAACTCCGAGAGGCTTGCACCAGTCCATAAATGGATCGCTGGAGCTTGCACACTTTGTTAGCTCCCTTTGGATCGACAAAACCTTCTGGTTGCATCATATACAACTCTTCTTCCAGAAATCCATTCAGGAATGCAGTTTTGACATCCATCTGCCAAATTTCATAATCATAAAATGCGGCAATTGCTAACATGATTCGGACAGACTTAAGCGTCGCTACGGGTGAGAAGGTCTCATCGTAGTCAATCCCTTGAACTTGTCGAAAACCTTTTGCGACAAGTCGAGCTTTGTAGACAGTAACATTACCGTCAGCGTCAGTCTTCTTCTTGAAGATCCATTTATTCTCAATTGCTTGCTGATCATTGGACAAGTCAACCAAAGTCCACACTTTGTTCTCATACATGGATCCCATCTCAGATTTCATGGCTTCAAGCCATTTTGCGGAATCTGGGCTCACCATCGCTTCTTCATAGTTCGTAGGTTCATCATGATCTAGTAGCATGAATTCCAGAATAGGATTACCGTACCACTCTAGTGCGGATCTTACTCTGGTTGATCTACGAGGTTCAGTAGTATCTTGTTCTGAAGTTTCATGATCATTATCATTAGCTTCCTCACTAATTGGTGTAGGTGTCACAGAAACCGGTTTCTGTGATGTACTACTTTCCAATAAGGGAGCAGGTACACTTACCTCATCAAGTTCTACTTTCCTCCCACTCACTTCTTTCGAGAGAAACTCCTTCTCTAGAAAGTTTCTGAATTTAGCAACAAAAGTCTTGCCTTCGGATCTGTGATAGAAGGTGTATCCAGTAGTTTCCTTTGGATATCCTATGAAGACACATTTCTCCGATTTGGGTTCGAGCTTATCAGGTTGAAGCTTTTTCACATAAGCATCGCATCCCCAAACTTTCAGAAACGACAACTTTGGTTTCTTGCCAAACCACAGTTCATAAGGCGTCGTCTCAACGGATTTTGATGGTGCCCTATTTAACGTGAATGCGGCCGTCTCTAAAGCATAACCCCAAAACGATAGCGGTAAATCAGTAAGAGATATCATAGATCGCACCATATCTAGTAAAGTACGATTACGACGTTCGGACACACCATTACGCTGTGGTGTTCCGGGTGGCGTGAGTTGCGAAACTATTCCGCATTGTTTCAAATGTACACCAAACTCATAACTCAAATATTCTCCTCCATGATCAGATCGTAGGAATTTTATTTTCTTGTTACGATGATTTTCAACTTCACTCTGAAATTCTTTGAACTTTTCAAATGTTTCAGACTTATGTTTTATTAAGTAGATATACCCATATCTGCTTAAGTCATCTGTGAAGGTGAGAAAATAACGATATCCGCCACGAGCCTCAACATTCATCGGACCACATACATCTGTATGTATGATTTCCAACAAATCTGTTGCTCTCTCCACACTACTGAAGAACGGTGTTTTGGTCATCTTGCCCATAAGGCATGGTCCGCAAGTACCAAGTGATTCATAATCAAGTGGTTCCAAAAGTCCATCAGTATGGAGTTTCTTCATGCGCTTTATACCGATATGACCTAAACGGCAGTGCCACAAATAAGTTGCACTATCATTATCAACTCTGCATCTTTTGGTTTCAACTTTATGAATATGTGTGTCACTACTATCGAGATTTAATCAGAATAGACCACTCTTCAAGGGTGCATGACCATAAAAGATATTACTCATATAAATAGAACAACCATTATTCTCTGATTTAAATGAATAACCGTCTCGCATCAAACAAGATCCAGATATAATGTTCATGCTCAATGCTGGCACCAAATAACAATTATTTAGGTCTAATACTAATCCCGAAGGTAGATGTAGAGGTAGCGTGCCGACCGCGATCACATCGACTGTGGAACCATTTCGCACGCGCATCGTCACCTCGTCCTTAGCCAATCTTCGCTTAATCCGTAGTCCCTGTTTCGAGTTGCAAATATTAGCAACAGAACCAGTATCAAATACCCAGGTGCTACTGCGAGCATTAGTAAGGTACACATGAATAACATGTATATCATATATACCTTTGTTCACCTTGCCATCCTTCTTATCCGCCAAATACTTGGGGCAGTTCCGCTTCCAGTGACCAGTCTGCTTCTAGTAGAAGCACTCAGTTTCAGGCTTAGGTCCAGATTTGGGTTTCTTCTCCTGAGCAGCAACTTGCTTGCTGTTCTTTTTGAAGTTCCCCTTCTTCTTCCCTTTGCCCTTTTTCTTGAAACTAGTGGTCTTGTTGACCATCAACACTTGATGCTCCTTTTTGATTTCTACCTCCTCAGCTTTCAGCATTGCGAAGAGCTCGGTAATTGTCTTATTCATCCCTTACATATTATAGTTCATCACGAAGCTCTTGTAGCTAGGTGGAAGTGATTGGAGAATTCTGTCAATGATGCAATCATCTGGAAGATTAACTCCCAATTGAATCAAGTGATTATTATACCCAGACATTTTGAGTATATGCTCAATGACAGAACTGTTCTCCTCCATCTTGCAGCTATAGAACTTATTAGAGACTTCATATCTCTCAATCCGGGCATTTGCTTGAAATATTAACTTCAACTCCTGGAACATCTCATATGCTCCATGACGTTCAAAATGTCGTTGAAGTCCTGATTCTAAGCCGTAAAGCATGGCACACTGAACTATCGAGTAGCCATCAGCTTTGCTCTGCCAGACGTTCATAACATCTGGTGTTGCTCCAGCAGCAGGCCTCGCACCCAGCGGTGCTTCCAGGACGTAATTCTTCTGTGCAACAATGAGGATAATCCTGAAGTTACGGACACAGTCCGTGTAATTGCTACCATCATCTTTCAACTTTGCTTTCTCAAGGAACGCATTAAAATTCAATGGAACAACAGCACGGGCCATCTATCTACAATCAAACATAAACAAGAAAGATACTATCAGGTACTAAGTTCAATTAATCATATTACTAAAGAACTCCCACTTAGATAGACATCCCTCTAATCCTCCAAGTGATCACGTGATCCAAATCAACTAAACTATGTCCGATCATCACGTGAGATGGAGTAGTTTCATTGGTGAACATCACTATGTTGATCATATCTACTATATGATTCACGCTCGACCTTTCGGTCTCCGTGTTCCGAGGCCATATCTGTATATGCTTGGCTCATAAAGTATAACCTCAGTATTCCGCGTGTGCAACTGTTTTGCACCCGTTGTATTTGAATGTAGAGCCTATCACACCCGATCATCACGTGGTGTCTCAACACGAAGAACTTTCGCAACGGTGCATACTCAGGGAGAACACTTATTGATAATTAGTGAGAGATCATCTTAAAATGCTACCGTCAATCAAAGCAAGATAAGATGCATAAAAGATAAACATCACATGCAATCAATATAAGTGATATGATATGGCCATCATCATCTTGTGCTTGTGATCTCCATCTTCGAAGCACTGTCATGATCACCATCGTCACCGGCACGACACCTTGATCACCATTGTAGCATCGTTGTCGTCTCGCCAATCTCATGCTTCCACGAGTATCGCTACCGCTTAGTGATAAAGTAAAGCATTACAGCGCAATTGCATTGCATACAATAAAGCGACAACCATATGGCTCCTGCCAGTTGCCGATAACTCAGTTACAAAACATGATCATCTCATCCAATAAAATTTAGCATCATGTCTTGACCATATCACATCACAACATGCCCTACAAAAACAAGTTAGACGTCCTCTACTTTGTTGTTGCAAGTTTTACGTGGCTGCTACGGGCTTAAGAAAGAACCAATCTTACCTACGCATCAAAACCACAACGATAGTTTGTCAAGTTGGTGCTATTTTAACCTTCACAAGGACCGGGCGTAGCCACACTTGGTTCAACTAAAGTTGAAACTGACACCCACCAGCCACCTGTGTGCAAAGCACGTCGGTAGAACCAGTCTCGCGTAAGCGTACGCATAATGTCGGTCTGGGCCGCTTCATCCAACAATACCGCCGAACCAAAGTATGACATGCTCGTAAGCAGTATGACTTATATCGCCCACAACTCACTTGTGTTCTACTCGTGCATATAACATCAACACATAAAACCTAGGCTCGGATGCCACTGTTGGGGAACGTAGTAATTCAAAAAAATTCCTACGCACACGCAAGATCATGGTGATGCATAGCAACGAGATGGGAGAGTGTTATCTATGTACCCTCGTAGACCGATAGCGGAAGCGTTATGACAACGCGGTTGATGTAGTCGTACGTCTTCACGGCCCGACCGATCAAGCACCAAAACTACGGCACCTCCGAGTTTTAGCACACGTTCAACTCGATGATGATCCCCGGACTCTGATCCAGCAAAGTGTCGGGGAAGAGTTCCGTCAGCATGATGGCGTGGTGACGATCTTGATGTTCTATCATCGCAGGGATTCGCCTAAGCACTGCTACAATATTATTGAGGAGTATGGTGGAAGGGGGCACCGCACATGGCTAAGAAAATGATCACGAGGATCAACTTGTGTGTCTAGAGGTGCCCCCTTGCCCCGTATATAAAGGAGCAAGGGGGGGGGGTGCGGCCGGCCCTAGGAGGAGGCACGCTGGAGGAGTCCTACTCCTACCGAGAGTAGGACTCCCCCTTTCCCTAGTTGGATTAGGACTTGGGGGGAAGGAGGAGAGGGAAGAAAGGAAAGGGGGGGCTGCCCCCCCTCCTTGTACAATTCGGACTTGGGGGGGAGGGGCCCGCGGAAGCCCCTAGGCCTCCTCTCCTCTTCCTCCACTAGGCCCATTAAGGCCCATTAGGTTACCGGGGGGTTTCGGTAATCTCCCGGTACTCCGGTAAAATGCCGATTTCACCCGGAACACTTCCGATGTCCAAACATAGGCTTCCAATATATCAATCTTTATGTCTCGACCATTCCAAGACTCCTTGTCATGTCCGTGATCACATCCGGGACTCTGAACAAACTTCGGTACATCAAAATATATAAACTCATAATGAAACTGTCATCGTAACGTTAAGCGTGCGGACCCTATGGGTTCGAGAACAATGTAGACATGACCGAGACATGTATCCAGTCAATAACCAATAGCGGAACCTGGATGCTCATATTGCCTCCCACATATTCTACGAAGATCTTTTATCGGTCAGACCGCATAACAACATACTTTGTTCCCTTTGTCATCAGTATGTTACTTGCCCGAGATTCGATCGTAGGTATCTCAATACCTAGTTCAATCTCGTTACCGGCAAGTCTCTTTACTCGTTTTGTAATACATCATCTCGCAACTAACTCATTAGTTGAAATGCTTGCAAGGCCTATGTGATGTGCATTACCGAGAGGGCCCAAAGATACCTCTTCGATAATCGGAGTGACAAATCCTAATCTCGAAATACGCCAACCCAACATGTACCTTTGGAGACACCTGTAGAGCTCCTTTATAATCACCCAGTTACGTTGTGACGTTTGGTAGCACACAAAGTGTTCCTCCGGCAAACGGGAGTTGCATAATCTCATAGTCATATGAACATGTATAAGTCATGAAGAAAGCAATGGCAACATACTAAACGATCGGGTGCTAAGCTAATGGAATGGGTCATGTCAATCACATCATTCTCCTAATGATGTGATCCCATTAATCAAATGACAACACATGTCTATGGTTAGGAAACATAACCATCTTTGATTAACGAGCTAGTCGGCACACTAGTGACGTTTAGTTTGTCTATGTATTCACACAAGTATTATGTTTCCGGATAATACAATTCTAGCATGAATAATAAACATTTATCATGATATAAGGAAATAAAATAATAACTTTATTATTGCCTCTAGGGCATATTTCCTTCAGGACCACCCCACTAGTATCCGTCATGGTGGATTCGCCACACTAGTCCTAGACCCAATCATCGACGGATTCCACCTCACTTGAGTTCTTATGGACGGCGGCAGCAGCTTGAACCTACTTTATCAGGACACAGTGCGCAAAATGGGTCTAGACTCCTCAAGGATCAAACCCACAAAAACGACCTTTAAGGGCGTCATTCCAAGCGTAGAGGCCCATTGCACAGGTTCAATTACACTGGAAGTGGTCTTCAGATCCCCGGATAATTTCCGAAGCGAAGAGTTAATCTTCGATATAGTACCGTTCCACAGTGGTTATCGCATGCTGCTCGGACGAACCGCTTTTGCTAGATTCAATGCGGTACCACATTATGCATACCTCAAGCTCAAGATGCCAGGACCTCGCGGAGTTATTACAGTCAATGGAAACACAGAGCGCTCTCTCCGAACAGAGGAGAACACCGCGGCCCTTGCAGCAGAAGCGCAAAGCAACCTCTCAAGGCAACCTACTAGTTCGGCGTTTCAAAGCATGGACACCTTCAAGCGCGCTTGGGGCAATCGGCAAATAGACCGCCTGGCGCGATCTGAGCTCGCGTAGCAATACGGCGGCCACCCCAATCCCAGCCCAACGGCGATATTCGTGCCGTGCGTACATAATTACGCATTAAAAAATACCATGGGCATAGGTGGGGAGAGGGGGGCACAACTGCGGCATGCCCCAAAACGCGGCCTAAACTGCACTAGGGGCTTCCCGTTTGGTTATTTTTCTTTTTCTTTCAGGACTTTAATCTCTAGAAACACTATCCGGCAGCTCTATTGCCAAACACATGATACAACAACCAAGGAGGCAGACAACTACGTTATACAACGGAATTCCCAGGTTGATTACAGATTTCATATCATTCCTCAGCTCGCCCTTGGAAGGGACATAGTCCTACTCTTTTGCTTATTGCACCGTCTGTATCACTCTGCTTTAATGCAAATTTTTAATAAACAATGCATGACATTACGACTATTATTGCATTTTTGTTATACATATATCTATGTGTTCATTAACGATACGTTGCAACCATACACTCTGGTATGGCCAATGCACCAGGGGCTTACGTACCCGCAATATGGTGTGAAAAGTCCAAACACTTTCACAAGTGCGGCACCCCGAACTTATAGCATTATATGCATCAGCTCCGAATCATGTCTTTGGTCAAATGTTGGGTTTGCCCGGCTCCTATGTTTTGGTACCTTACGTTCCACTCTATCGGCTAAGGTAGCGCTAGGAGAACTACTGCGATTGTGCCCCGGTTCTGCCGGGCTGAGCACCTCAGTAGAGAAAGCTAAAACTGACTGTCATGATAAGGCGAGAGAATGGTCGCTGTTCGGCAAGGTTTTTCGAGTCCTTAAAGACTTATGCTGCTTAGGGCGAGGGGCCTTCTCTGCCCGGCTTACAGGCGTGTATCGCGCCCCGAATTCGGCCTTCCAAACACCAGGGGCTTCACCGAAATTTAAAATTATAGAATTCTATGGCTAACTGAGAGTAATAAAACAATATTAGCCCAGTGGCCTTGTTCGTTGTGCTGAGCACCTCCCTCGAAGGACCCAAATATGGGAACAAGAGTGCTCAGGTTTATCCCGAACACCCCAGCACTAGCGGCATTGGGGCAGAAGCCGAGGACTAGCCATCTCTCAGATTGGATAAACAACCAAATAGAAGGTAATATTTTAAATTCAAACAAGTGTTGCATGGCGCATATGAAACAAGTTTTCATACATGCAGGACAACACGAGCAAGTCTCATTCAAATATTACATTTTGCGAACACTCATCCGCGATAAGACGGGCACCCGACAGGACATTCTCGTAGTACATCTCGGGGTGGCCGTGCTCCTTGCCCTCCGGTGGCCCCTCCTTGATCAGCTTCACGGTGTCTAGCTTGACCCACTACATTTTTACACGGGCAAAAGCCTGGCGTGAACCTTCTATGCAGACGGATCGCTTGACGACCTCCAGCCGGGGGCAGGCATCCACAAGCCACCTCACCAGGCCGAAGAAGCTGTTCGGAAGGGCTTCGCCAGGCCACAACCGGACTATGAAGCCCTTCATGGCCTAATCGGCCGCCTTATGTAGCTCGGCCATCTGCTTCAGCTGGTTGCTCATTGGCACCAGATGTTCAGCCTCAGCATACCGAGACCAGAACAGCTTCTCCGTCGAGCTTCCGTCCTCGGCCTGGTAGAATTGTGCGACATCGGACACACTGCGGGGCAAATCTGCGAATGCTCCTGAAGAGCTCCGGATTCGGGTAAGTGATTGGTAATTCACCTTTACATGCTTGCTTTGCATATAGAAAGCCTTACCCGCCGCTATCTTCTTCATCGCGTCAATCTCCTGAAGGGCCTTCTGGGCCTCGGCCTTGGTAGTCTTCGCGTTCTCACGGGCCACGGCAAACTCAGACTCTCGCGTCTTCAAGTCAAGCTCCAACGCCTCGTGCTTCGTCATGAGAGCCTGGAGCTCTTGCTGCACCTCGCCCACCCGAGCCTCGTGCCTCTCTCGCTCGGTGTGCTCCTTGGCCGCTGTATCTTTGGCCTTTGTCAGCTCTAGCTTCAGGGTCGCCACCTCGGTCATGGCCCCGGGCAAAACATACAATGATCCTGTCATTTTGCAATCGTGTCCTTTTTATATACATATATCTATAGACGGGGTGTTACTTACCCTCATTCTCCTTGAGCTGCCTCTTGACAAGGCCGAGCTCTTTCTTGGATCCATCGAGGTGCTGCTTCAGTACGGCTACTTCCGCAGTTAGTGCGGCAGACGCCAGTAGCGAAGCCTGCATATGCATATTGACATACTTATATTAGACTCCTGCGATATTATTTGATCCTCTGTTCGGCTTTTCTTTGTGAACACCGAACAAAGCATGAGGGGCTACTGTCTATGCAGTAATACTTCTACTATATTTTAAAACACTTACCTCGAAGCCTGTTAAAAGGCTAGTACAGGCTTCAGTCAATCCGCTCTTGGCGGACTAAACCTTCTGGATCACCGCACTCATGATAGTGCGGTGCTCCTCCTCGATGGAAGCACTGCGAAGCGCTTCCAACAGATTGTCCAGCACCTCTGGATGGACAGAAGTCGCTGGCACAGGCGTCTCACCCCTCTTAGAAGGAGACAACCTGCCCGAGCCCGGAACTTCTGGAGGTTCCGGCGTGGTGTTCGGCTAAGGGCCGAACTCGGAGCTCTCAGGGGCCCCGTCCCCTCTGCTCCCGGAGTCCGGAAGGTCGCCTTGAGGCGCCTCCGGGACTGTCTCCCCTCGATCCGGTGCCTCTTGAGACAACACCTCTGCGTTGTTGGCAGGATGAGGGGAGGTGGCAGTCAGGACTGGATCGCTATCCATGTCCGACGAGCCCAGGGAGCCGTCCGAGGATACCTCGATATTGGCTCGGGGCGGCCTGCACAATTGAGTTCAGCATTAGGAAAAGTAATGCGACAGAGGAACCCTATGGGTAACTTTGGTATTTGAATACTTACGATCTCCCCGAGGGCTTGGCCCTGGGCAACCACTCGTCTTCACTTTCGTCGGTGGCGGTGGAGCTGTCCGGAAGGAGAGTCCTTCCCTTCTTAGACCCTCCGGCCTCCCCAGTTGGGGCGGCTTTCCTTTTCTTGTCTCCCCCAGTCGGTGGGGGAGCCTCTTCTTCCTCTTCCTCGTCTTCGGGGGAAGAGTGCGCCGCAGTGTCATCGGACGGTGAGTCCGACGACGCCTGGCGTCGGGAACTCTTTCGAGCTCCCTTGGCCTTCTTGGTCTTCTCCCGCACCTTATAAGGGGCCGGAGTCAACATCTTCGCCAGAAGGGCGTCTGCAGGGCCTTCGGGCATGGGAGCCGGACAGTCGGTTTGTCCGGCCATCTTCTGCCAGTCCTGTTAAAGGCACGGGAGTTTAGATCCTACATAAAGTCAATCTATATAAAAATAAGTATCATGTGAAAGGTAAAACAACTTACCGCACTAGCGTGGCGCTTCGCGCTGAATCCGCGATCCTCAGTGATGGGGGGAGGGACCTTGTAACGCCCTAGATATACTTTCCATATTTGTATCCAACTCTTGCCGTCTCCGGCGCTAAGTTATATTTATTTCTCGGGTTTGGGTCTTTGTCTCCGTGTGTTGTTTTCTTTTTCGGGCATCTCTTATCATGTCATCACGTGCATTGCATTTGCATACATGTTCATCTCATGCATTCGAGCATTTTCCCCGTTGTCCGTTTTGCATTCCGACGTTTCGTTCTCCTCCGGTGGTCATTTCTACCTTTCTTTCTTGTGTGGGGTTTAAACATTTCCGGATTGGACCGAGTCTTGCCAAGCGGCCTTGGTTTACTACCGGTAGACTGCCTGTCAAGTTTCGGGTCATTTGGACTTCGTTTGATACTCCAACGGTTAACCGAGGGACCGAAAAGGCCTCGTGTGTGTTGCAGCCCAACACCCCCCAAATTTGGCCCAAAACCCACCAAACTCTGCTCCATGTCCTAGAGCATTCGATCACGATCGTGTGGGCGAAAACCGCACCTCATTTGGACTCTCCTAGCTCCCTCTATGCCTATATATACACCCCTCCGTTTTCGGATCTCTCCCTCTCCCCGAAACCCTAAAAAAAACAGATCTCCTTCCTCCGCCGCCGACGGACGTGTCCGGCCCACGCCGGACAGCGTCCGCTCCACCCAGCCGCCCGCCTCAGCCAACGCCGCCGCGCCACGTGTCCCGGACGGGCGCCCACATCGTCGCGGTCGCGCCGGCCCGCCCGAGCCCGCGGGGAGCCCGCCTCCTCGTCCGACCGGGCCACTCCCCTCCGCCGCGCCCCGCTTCTTCTCCCTTGTCGCCGGGCCACCGCCGCCTCCGTCGCCGGCGCCCCACCGCCGCCGCGCTCCGGTCGCCGCCCCCCGACCGGCTGCCGCCTCCTCGCCGCGTCTCCGGCCAGATCCGGCCGCGGGAGTGCCGGATCCGGCGACCCCGACCTCCCCGGCCTCTTCCCCGAGCTCCGGCGAGCTCCTGGGCCTCTCCGGCGCAACTCCGGCGAGCAGCTACAGTGTTTCCGGCGAACTCCGTAAACCGCGCCAGATCTGAGATCTAATCCTCTAGGTTGACTTTTCATCCCCGTAACCCTAATTTTTATGCGATGTTTGACTGCTCGTATCTCCGCAACCGTAGATCCGTTTTAGGCGTATGATATATCAAAATCTTCGCCTCGACATGTACATCATTTCGTTCCATTGCATCATTTGCATTTGAGGTCATCGTGATACCCAAAATGCTGTTAGAAGGAGGCTTCGTGAGTTAAATTGCAGAACCGTTAGTTCATCATGCACTTTTGTCATTTTTTCTATGCTTAATCCGTGCATGATATGCCTGTGCCCCTTTGGGAATGTATTGTGAAGCATTTTGTCTTCTTTCCAGAGGTGCCACCCATGCATTTTTAGGATGTGTGTGTTGTCTTGTGCAAGATTGCGAAGAGAGGTACCTGAGATTGCAGATTTCAGGGACTTAGTGATTTTCGCTAAGTCTGGGATATTTTAGTTCATGATGCTATATGTCCAGCTTGTTTCCTAGCGATCCGTGCCTCTTTTGAGGATGATCAGTAAGGGAGTTTTCATATTTATGTCATGCTCTATCCATCCATGTCTTTTTGGCATTTGTGGAGTGCTCTAGGTTGACTCAATCGAGCTCAACTTTTGCTTCGTTGTTAATCTGGGCAGATCGTCAACTTGTTTGCGATTTCGCCGATGCTACCGTTAGAGTTCCATGCATGCTATGCCTTCGTTCTTGCCATGTGTAGCTAGCACTTTGTGCCTTCTTGCTGGTTATATGCTTTCCTTGCCATGACTTGCACCGTAGAGAGTGCATCGAGCTCGTTTACATGCCTTCGTGAGTTAAATTTCAGCATGTCTCAGTTTTCACTAAGTCTGAAAACTGATTGTGTTCGAGCGATGTTCGTGAGCTCGGTAGAGTATTTTGTGAACCCTTTTGGCCCCAGGTCACTTTGGGTGTTTTATTAAGCTTGATGAGTAGCTCCATGCCATGTTCTTACTTGTCATGTTCAGGTTTTCTATCATGTTGTTTTGCTGCTCCGAAGAGAGCTTCGTGATCTGAAATTTCAGACTAGTGTTGATTTCACTAAGTCTGAAATCTGTTTTGCATTTGCGTTTTAGCCATGCTTGTTTGAACCTCTTAATGGATGAATTTGCCTATGGCTCAGTGCTAGTGTTTTGTCAACCATCTTGTGTACATCACTGCCATGTATTTTGTTTTCATGTTTGGTGGCTGTAGCATGTTCATTTCGTTGCATTTAGATGCCTACTTGCTGTAAATCGCAGACCGGTGTCATATCTTAAAACGCTTGCCATTTCTAAACCGTAGCTCCGATTCCTATGATCTTTATATCGTTTTCAAGCGATTTCATCCCCTCTATCCAGTGGCACACTTGGTTTTCCAAGTTGATGCCAGGTTCATGCATTTCCTGTCATATCTTGCATTTTGCATCCCGCATCGCATCCCGCATAGCATATCGTCATTTCATCATATTGCTTGGTCTTGCCCGTGGTTGATTGTATCCTTGTTGCTTGTTTGTCTTGTTGGGTAGAGCCGGGAGACGAGTTCGCTACCGAGGAGCCCGTTGAGTTTGCTTGTGAGGATCCAGTCAACTCTGACAACTGTGCAGGCAAGATGATCATACCCTCGAAATCACTACTATCTTTGCTATGCTAGTTTGCTCGCTCTTTTGCTTTGCCACTGCTACGATGCCTACCTTTTGCTTGTCAGCCTCCCAATTGCCATGTTGAACCTCTAACCCACCATTGTCCTAGCAAACCATTGATTGGCTATGTTACCGCTTTGCTCAGCCCTTCTTATAGCGTTGTTAGTTGCAGGTGAAGATTGGAGCCGTTCCTTGTTGGAACATTTATATTCTTGTTGGGATATCATTATATTGCTATGTTATCTTAATGCATCTATATACTTGGCAAAGGGTGGAAGGCTCGGCCTCTCGCCTAGTGTTTTGTTCCACTCTTGCCGCCCTAGTTTCCGTCATATCGGTGTTATGTTCCCGGATTGTGCGTCCCTTACGCGGTTGGGCTATAATGGGAACCCCTTGATAGTTCGCCTTGATTAAAGCTTTTCCAGCAATGCCCAACATTGGTTTTACCATTTGCCACCTAGCCCCTTTTCCCTTGGGTTTCCGGAGCCCGAGGGTCATCTTATTCTAGCCCCCCACGGGCCAGTGCTCCTCTGAGTGTTGGTCCGAACTAGAGCCCTGTGCAGCGCCACCTCGGGGAAACTCAAGGTTTGGTTTTAGTTGTACGGATTGCTCATCTGAGTGTGCCCTGAGAAAGAGATATGTGCAGCTCCTATCGGGATTTGTCGGCACATTCGGGCGGTGTTGCTGGACTTGTTTTAACCTGTCGAATCATCTTGTTGTACCAAGATACCGAGTCTGATCGGTGTGTCTTGGGTGGAGGTCTATTCCTTCGTTGACCGTGAGAGCTTGTTATGGGCTAAGTTGGGACCCCCTGCAGGGATTGATCTTTCGAAAGCCGTGCCCACGGTTATGGGCGGATGGGAATTTGTTAATGTCCGGTTGTAGATGACTTGAACTAAACTTAATTAAAATGAATCAACCGTGTGTGTTACCGTGAGGGCCCCTTCTCGGCGGAGTCCGGGAAGTGGACACGGTGTTGGAGTTATGCTTGCGCAGGATGTTCCTTTAGCTTCTCGCTCGTGCTTCGCCTTCTCTTCTCGCTCTCTTTTGCGTATAAGTTAGCCACCACATATGCTAGTCGCTTGCTGCAGCTCCACATATATTTGCCTTATCCATTCCTATGAGCTTAAATAGTTTTGATCGCGTGGGTGTGAGATTGCTGAGTCCCTGTGGCTCACAGATACTACAACTCCAGATGCAGGTCCAGGTGATTCTGCTCCAGTTGACGATTACGAGCTCAGGTGGGAGTTCGACGAGGACTCTCAGCGATACTACGTGTCCTTTCCAGATGATCAGTAGTGGTGCCTAGTTGGGGTTATCGATTCAGGACCTTGTCGCATGTTGGGGGTCTTTTCTATTTTGGCACCGTAGTCGGGCCATGAGTGATTTGTTTGATGGATGTTATTTATGTACTCTGATGTGACGTGGCGAGTGTAAGCCAACTATGTTATCTCCCCCTTTTATTATATATTACATGGGATGTTGTAATGATTGCCTGACTTGCGACATTGCTTTCAATGCGGTTATGCCTCTAAGTCGTGCCTCGACACGTGGGAGCTATAGCCGCATCGAGGGCATTACAAGTTGGTAATTAGAGCCATCCCCGACCTTAGGAGCCCCATTGCTTGATCGTTTTTAGCAGCCGAGTTGTGTCTAGAAAAATGTTTTGAGTCCTTAGGAATTATATATCGGAGAGCTTAGGAATTCTTTTTACTTCCCAGTCTCCTCATCGCTCTGGTAAGGCATCCTGGCGTAGAGTTTTGACTCTTCTCTTCTAAAATTTCACTAAATTTTTTTTTAGGATCACGCGAGTATCTTGGTTTTGTTCCGATGGTTTTGTGACGAGAACATTGTTCTTGGTGCCTCCTGTCTTTAGGGGTTGTGGCAGTGTCCCGGGGAGTTGAGCTCCGAGGTGTTGTCGTCACAATTTTATCGTTGCAATTCTGGTATACTTGAGATATGTTCGCCGACATCGAAAATCTCTTTTATGCAGTTCGTTGGTGAGATAACCTCGACGCCACCCAGTACTGGGGCGGGAGTTCGGGAGTATCGCCATAACTTGTATAACAGATGCTTTTCGAAGGTTGAGGTAGTTGGTTTCCGAAGTTTTCCTGGTTATGTGTTGAAGGATGGATACAGCTGGATGTAGGATTTGCTAGTTTGGGTGAGATATTGTGCTTCCCCTGTATCCCCAACACCTGATTGCATAACCGGAAAGGTTCGGGAATTTCATAGGTGGGAATTCTAGTAGCTCTAGTTCTTCTTCCACGGATATTGGTTTGAGATTGGGATTTCTTACCGATTATTCGTTCTTGATCCGTACCTTGTTGATTTATTTCTCTACCTTAATTCTACGTGGCTTCTCAATTTATGGATATGTGACCATTTGAAGAGGAATGCATTCGTTCATTTTGTTCGGATGTGAAGACTATATGTTGCAATTTTCATTCCGTTGGATTCAGCTTCTATATTGTTGTCTATCTATGTGCTAATGGTGGTCAACCTCTTCAGGATGGCTCCTCCAACGCGCACGACTCCGAATCCTAATCCGCCTCCACCTCCGCCTCCTCCGGAAGCATGGCAAGCTGTGATGGCCGCTACTAATGCAAACACACAGTTGATCATGCAAATCCTCCAAGAGCGCAATCAAGGCAGTCAAGGGAATCAAGGCCATAATCAGCACCACTTTGCTACTCTGAACCAGTTCCTCGCAAATGGCCCAAAGACGTTCAGCAGTTGTGTTGAGGCTACCGACGCTGACGATTGGCTAGTGGATCTGGGCAAGCTTTTTGAATGCAGCAACCTCAGGCCTGAAGATTTCGTCAAGTTCGCTTCTTTCCAGCTCAAAGATCAGGCTGCAGAGTGGTTCCAGCAGTACAAGGATTCCATAGGTGGACGTGTTATCACTTGGGATGATTTCCATCAAGATTTCCGCGCTCATCACATCCCTCAAAGTGTGGTTGAGAGAAGCGTCAGGAATTCCGCAATCTGAAGCAAGGCTCTTTGTCTGTCTATGACTACAACAAGTTGTTCCAGAAGCTCGCCCGTTTTGCCAAGCAGGATGTTCCTGATGAGAAGAGCATGATCTATCAGTTCAGGGGTGGTCTTCGTGAGGAAATTCAGCTCGCTCTTGTCCTCTTTGAGCCGTTGAGATACGATGAGTTCTACAACATGGCACTGAAGCAAGAGGCTGCTCAGATGAGATGTGATGCTTCCAGGAAGCGTGCCAGAGATGTTACTCCGTCTTCCTCTACTCAAGTGGTCAAGCAGCAGAAGTATTGGCTTCCTCCTCCTCCGTTCCGTCAGCCGTATCAGCAGAAGAGCAAAGGTGGCGGTGGTTTCTCCCACCCACCCAACCCAGGCTTTCAGAACAAGGCTTCGTCTCAAGATCCAAGATCGAGTGCTCCGTATCACCGTCCGCTTTCAGAGGTGACGTGCAACAAGTGCCAACAGAAGGGTCACTATGCCAACAAGTGTACCAACCAGAGGCGTCTTCCTCCTCCTCCTCCTGTCAGATCGGCAAGTACAGCGGTGGTCAAGCACAATCCCAAGCACGCCAAGGTCAATATGGTGAATGCAGCTCAGGCAGAGGATTCTTCAGATGTGATCATGGGTAACCTTCCTGTTAATGATATTCCTGCAAAAGTTCTTTTTGACACTGGTGCATCGCATTGTTTCATCTCGAGACCTTTTGCTTCCAAGCATGATTTTGTTACTCAAATGTTGCCGAGACCGTTGTCTATTGACTCTCCGGCCAGCCTCTTGACATCTCGAGTGTGTGTTCCGGATGTTACAATCACTTTGGGCGACTGCAAGTTTCTCTCTTCTCCGGTGGTTCTTGGCAATTCTGATATCGATCTTATTCTCGGGATGGACTGGCTCTCTAAGCATAAAGCTCAGCTTGATTGTGCAGCCAGGCAGATTCAACTGACGCATTCGTCTGAGGAGGTCATTGTATTTGCCGCTCGAGATAATTCCATCCGGTTGTTTTCTCTCAATGAGAAGGGTGAATTGGATGCTATCTCTCAAATTCCTGTCGTTTGCGAATATCAAGACGTCTTTCCAGAAGAACTTCCAGGGATGCCTCCGCACCGGCCAGTTGAATTCGTTATTGAACTTGAGCCTGGCACGGAACCTGTGTGCAAACGTCCCTACAAGCTCGGCCCCGAAGAGTTGAAGGAGTTGAAGAAACAACTCGATGAGCAAGAAAGATTGGGTCTCATTCGGCCTAGTACTTCTCCGTGGGGTTGTGGTGTTCTTTTTGTGAAGAAGAAGGATGGATCGAGTCGACTTTGTGTTGATTACCGTCCAGTAAACAAGAAGACCATCAAGAACAAATACCCACTTCCCAACATCAATGAGCTGTTCGAACAACTCAAGGGTGCTCAAGTATTCTCCAAGCTTGATCTCCGTATGGGTTATCATCAGATTCGTATTCGTGAGCAAGATATTCCCAAGACGGCGTTCAGAACAAGCTTTGGTTCATATGAATACACCGTCATGTCTTTTGGCCTCGCCAACGCTCCTCCGACATTCTCTCGCATGATGAACTTCATCTTCAACCCCTACACCAATGAATTCGTTTTGGTCTATCTCGACGACATTCTGGTTTTCTCGAAGAACAAGAAAGATCATGCCAAGCACTTGCGTTTGGTTCTTGACAAGCTCAGAGAACATCAGTTCTACGCCAAGTTCTCCAAGTGTGAATTTTGGCTCGATGAGGTTCTTTATCTTGGTCATATCATCTCTGCCAAGGGCATTTCCGTGAATCCTGAGAAGGTGTCTGCAATTGTGAATTGGGAACCTCCTCAGAACGTGAAGCAACTCCGCAGTTTCCTCGGTCTCGCAAGCTATTGCAGAAGATTCGTTGAAAACTTTTCTAAGATCGCCAAGCCTCTCTCAAATCTTCTTCAGAAGCACGTCAAGTACGTTTGGTCTCCGGAGTGTGATGTTGCTTTCAACACTTTGAAAGAGAAATTGATCACTGCTCCAGTTCTGACTCCGCCTGATGAAACCAAGCCGTACGAGGTCTTTTGTGATGCCTCTCTCCAAGGTCTCGGTGCTGTACTGATGCAAGAGAAGAAAGTTGTTGCTTATACCTCTCGCCAGTTGAAACCTAATGAGAAGAACTACCCCACTCATGACCTCGAGTTGGCGGCAGTTGTGCACGCTTTGTTGACTTGGAGACATCTTCTATTGGGAAGGAAAGTGGATATTTTCACTGATCACAAGAGTCTCAAGTACATCTTCACCCAGCCTAATCTCAACCTCAGGCAGACTCGATGGGTCGAAATGATTCAAGAGTACAATCCGAGTATCGAGTATACTCCAGGCAAGGCTAATGTGATTGCTGACGCTTTGAGCAGAAAAGCATATTGCAACAGTCTGATTCTCAAGCCTTATCAACCCGAGCTTTGTGAAGCTTTCCGCAAGCTTAATCTGCAAGTTGTTCCTCAAGGTTTCCTCGCCAACCTTCAAGTCTCTCCTACCTT
Source organism: Triticum aestivum (assembly GCF_018294505.1). Classification (NCBI taxonomy): domain Eukaryota; kingdom Viridiplantae; phylum Streptophyta; class Magnoliopsida; order Poales; family Poaceae; genus Triticum; species Triticum aestivum. The sequence continues at coordinate 379,642,444 of NC_057812.1, read as the reverse complement.
AGAAGACCAGATTCGCCAAGCCCAACTTCTTGATGCTATGGTGAAGAAGGTGAAGATTGGTATTGCAAAGAGTCAGTCCAAGTACAAGTGCTACCGACTTGATGACAAGGACACTCTCTTTTTCGAGGATCGAATTGTTGTGCCCAAAGGTGAACTCCGTAAGGTGATCATGAACGAGGCTCACAACTCTCTCCTCTCCATCCACCCTGGTAGTACGAAGATGTATCAGGACCTCAAGCAAGCTTATTGGTGGACTCGAATGAAGCGCGAGATCGCTCAATTCGTGAACGAATGTGATGTCTGCAGAAGAGTGAAGGCAGAACACCAAAGGCCAGCTGGTCTCCTCCAACCTCTTGCCATTCCAGAATGGAAGTTTGACCACATTGAAATGGACTTCGTGACTGGGTTTCCAAAGTCCAAGCGTGGCAATGATGCTATATTTGTCGTCATCGACAAGCTCACCAAAGTGGCTCATTTTCTTGCCTATCAAAGAGTCAATCACTGCAGCTCAATTGGCGGAACTCTATACCTCTCGCATTGTCTCTCTGCACGGTATTCCTCAAGTGATATCTTCAGACCGTGGCAGCATCTTTACCTCTAAGTTTTGGGATTCTTTTCAGAAAGCCGTGGGCACCAACATCCGCTTCAGCACAGCTTTCCATCCTCAAACAAGCGGTCAAGTCGAGCGTGTCAATCAGATTCTTGAAGATATGCTCAGGGCTTGTGTGATCTCCTTCGGCATGAAGTGGGAGGATTGTCTTCCTTATGCTGAATTCTCATACAACAACAGCTTTCAAGCAAGTTCGGGCAAGGCCCCCTTTGAAATTCTGTATGGCAGGAAGTGCCGTACCCCTCTCAACTGGTCTGAAACCGGTGAACGTCAGCTGCTGGGTAATGACTTAATCACAGAAGCAGAAGAGATGTGCAAAGTCATTCGTGATAACCTCAAAGCAGCCCAGTCCCGCCAGAAGAGCTACTATGATAGTAAGCACCGTGATCTGGTTTTCGAGATTGGAGATCATGTTTACCTCCGCGTCTCTCCCATGAAAGGTACTCGTCGCTTCGGTATCAAAGGGAAGCTTGCCCCTAGATACGTGGGACCTTTCAAGATTGTCAGCAAGA